>NC_064809.1:27865471-27999972 GCF_023721935.1 Panthera uncia | reverse complement strand
TTTTTTTTTTTTTTTTTTTTTTTTTTTTTTTTTACTTAACACAGTGGGTTTTGAGATTCATCCAGGTCATTGTATGTATCAGCAGTTCATTCATTTTTTATTGGTGGGAAGTATTCCATTTTCTTTATCCATTTACCAGTTGGTGGACATTTGGATTTTTCCAGTTTTTAGCTATTATGAATAAAGCTGCAATGCACATTACAAAAGGTCTTGTATAAACATACGGTTTTATTTCTAGTGGGCTAACATTTCAGGAATGATATTGGTGGGTTGCACAGTAAGTTTGTGTTAACTTACGATAAACTGCCAAACTGTTTTCTGAAGTGGTTGTGCCATCCTGAATTTTCACCATTGAGGAGTACAGCTGTTCCACATTCTCACCAACACCTGCATATTCCCATGGCAATTTAATACAAATTTAGTGGCTTAAACAATACAAATATAGTGGCTAAGAAATCTTGCTAGACTAAAAATTAAGGTGTTGGCAGGATTGTGCTCTTTTCATGAGGCTCCAGGGGAGGATCCGTTTCTTTGTTCACTGCCCCATTTCTCGTTGGCTGTAAACTGATGTGCCTTCCAGTTTGGCTTCTGGCCCCCTTCCTCCAGTTCAAAGCTATCAGTGGTGGGTAGAGTCCTCGTCGCATCACATCTCTCTAACCTATCTTCCATCATTACATCTCTCTGACCACAACAAGGAAAGGTTCTCACCTCCATGCGTGTAGATTGGATCTACCCAGAAAGCCAGCATAATCTCCCCATCTTAACAACTGTACCCTTAACTGCATCTTCAAAGACCCATTTGCCATGTATGGTAAGATATTCTCAGATTCCAGGGATTAGAGCATAGACATCTTTGGAGGCCATTGGTCTGCCTTCCATAGTGAACTCAGTACTTTCAATTTTAGCCATTCTAGTGGACATATCATTAGTGGTACCTCATTGTGGTTTTAATTTGCTTTTCCCCTAGTGACTAATGATGTTGAACATATTTTCATTTGTTTATTTGCCACTTATATATATTTTTTTGTAAAGCAGCTGTTCAAATTGTTTCCCATTTTTTGTTTTTATTGGTTCATTATTTTCTTGTTAGCCAGTTGCTAAGTGTTCTTTATTCCGAATGTAAGTCCAGCACAATAAATATTTTTCCCAGTCTTTGGGTTGCCTTTTAATTTTTTTGGTGCTGTCTTTTGAAAAGCAAAATTTGATGAAGTCCAATTTTTCAAGTACTTCTTCATGGTTCTGCTTATCATATCCTACCTAAGAAGTCTTAGCCTCACCCAGGGTCATAAGCATTTGACCTATATTTTCTTCTAGAAGTTTTATAAATTTGGGTCTACATTTAGGTCTGTGATTCATTTCAAGTTAATTTTTGTATAAGGTGTAAGGTAAGGGTCAAGTTTCATTTTCTTGCCTACGGATATCCAATTGTTCCAGAATGATTTGTTGAAAATACTGTCTTTTCTCACTGAATTAACTTTGGTACTTTTTCTTAAATTAATTGGCCACATATGTGTATGTCTATTTTGCAAGTCCCTATTTATTCATAAGGACATTCATTTATTCATCTATTTTTTGTCAATACCACACTGTCTCTTTAAATATGCTATATAGCAAGTCTTTAAGTCAGGGAGTATAACTCCTCCAACTTGTTCTTTTTTTTTCCCCTGAGTATATTTGACACACACTGTTAGATTAGTTTCAGGTGTACAACATAGTGATTTGACAAGTTTATACATCATGCTATGCTCACTACAAGTGTAGTGAGCATATCTGTCACCATATAACATTATTACAATGTCATTGACTATATTCCTATGCTGTGTCTTTTATTCCTGTGACTTATTCATTTCCAAACTGGAAATCCTCACTCTTTTATCCATTTAGCCCATTCCTCCACCCACCTCCCTTCTGGCAATATATTGCACAGCCATAAAAAAGGATGAGATCATGCCATTTGTAAAACATGGATGGACCTAGAGTGTACTATGTTAAGTGAAATAAGTCAGACTGAGAATGACAAATATCATATTATTTTACTCAGGTAGAATCTTTAAAAAAATGAATAAACAAACAACTAAAAAACCCAGAATCAAACCTATAGAAAATCAGCTTGTTCTTTTTCAAAATTGTTATGACTACTCTAGGTCCTTTATATCTCTATATAAATATTCAAATCAGCTTATATATTTCTACCAAAAAAAAAAGATTTCTGAGATTTTACTGAAATTGCTTTGAATAGTTAAATTCAGAGATAATTGATATCTTCACAATATTGAATCTTCTGATCCATGAACATGATATATCTCACCATTTATTTGGGTCATCTTTAATACCTCTTGGTGGTGTTTTGTGGTTTTTGGTGCATTGGTTTTAAAAATATTTTGTTAAATCTTTTCCTAAGTACTTCATACATTTTGATACCACAACAAATGTTATTTTTTTAATTTCAATTTTCAAATGTTAAGTCTGGTATTTTGTTTTTATTTTTTTAAATGTTTTATTTTTTGAGAGACAGAGTGCTAGCAGGGGAGGAGCAGAGACAGAGGGAGACACAGAATCATGAAGCAGGCTCCAGGCTCTGAGTGGTCAGCACAGAGCACATTGTGGGGCTTGAATCAATGAACATGAGATCATGACCTGAGCTGAAGTAGATGCTCAACCGATTGAGCCACCCAGGCACCCCTTAAGTCCGATATTTTGTATGTTGACCTTTAATCTTGACACTTTGCTAAAATTACTATTTCTGTTAGCTTTTTTTTTTTTTGGTAGATTCTAGGTTTTTCTCCATAGATGATCATACTGTCTATATACATTTTATTTCTTTTTGTTTAATTTCCTTCGCTATGTACTCCAATGTAATATTGAATAAATGTAGTAAGAGTGAACATTCTTATCTTGTTCTCAATATTAGGGGTAAAGCATTTTCTTTCCTCACTAAATGTGATAGTAGTTATAGGTTTCCACATACACCCTTTATCAGATGGATAACATCTGTGTGGTATGAATACTATTTCTTCCTTAAAAATATGGTAGAATTCACCAGTGAAACCATCTGAGGTGGAGTTTCTTTGTGAGAAGGGTTACAACTACAAATTCATTTAAAAACAAACATGTTGAGGGTTTCTAGTTATGTGTTTTTTAGTGAGCTTTGGCAATTTGTGTCTATTTAATTTGTGTATTTAATTTGCCTAATATATTGGCATAAAATTGCTCATTATATTTCCTTACTATCCCAATAATGCCACTGGATCTGTAGTGATGGTTCTTCTTTCATTCATAACATTGGTAATTTATCTTTTTTCTTTTCCTCATCAGTTTGGCTAATTGCTTTTTGGTTTATTGATCTTTTCAAATAATCAGCTTTTGATTTCACTGACTTTCTTAATTCTTTTAAGATTCCTTTTCATTTCTACTTAATTGATGCCTGCTCTTTTATTATTTCTTTCCTTTTGCTTACTTTGGGTGTAATTTGCTTTTGTTTCTACTTTCCTCAGGTGAACATTTAGTTAATTGATTTGAGATGTCTCTTAATATAGGTATTCAATGTTACCAATTTCCTCTAAGAATTGCTTTGGCTGTATCTCATAAATATTGTTATGTTGCTTTTTCATTTTCATTCAATTCAAAATGTTTTTTCCTTGACTTATGGGTAATTTAGAAGTGTGTTATTAAATTCTTGAATACTTGATCACGTTCCAAATATATTTGTTATTGATTTCTAGTTGTGTGAAATTATACTGTGTTCAGATCATGTACTTTGCATAATTCCATTTCTTCTAAATCTATTGAAACTTATGTTATAGTCCAGGAGTTGGTTTATTTGGTGAATCATCTGTGTGCCCTTTAAAAGAATGTATAATCCTTCCATTGTTGGTGGAGTATTCTCTAAATGATTGATTAGGTCAATAGAGTTGTCAGTGTTCTAGATAACTATTGATTTTCTGTTTGTTCTAATAGTCATGAGAAAGCAGTGTTGAAATCTTCACCTATAATGGTATACTTGTCTGTTTTTCCGTTTACTTTCTACTGGTTTTTGCCTCATTTATTTTGAAGCTCTGCTAATGAGAGCCTTCGCATTTAGTTTTATTATATATCCTCACGGTGAATTGACTTCTTTATCATTATGAAATGTCCCTCTTTACCTCATATAATCCCTAATAATGTATTTCTCCAAAATCTACTCTGACAATGATGTGGCCATTCCAGCTTACTTTTGATTACTGTTTGCATGGAATATCTTTTCCATCCTTTTAAAATCTGACTTTATACATAAAGTTGATTGCTTCTAGAGGGCATGTGGTTGGGTCTTGCTCTTTCTTTTTTCCCCCAATATGATAATCTCTGCCTTTTAACTGAATTGCTTAGAACATGTGAACTCAATGTGCTCATCATGTCATTGGATTTAAATCTATCATCTTGCTATCTCTTTCTGTTTGTTCTGTCTTTTTTTGTGTTTATGTTTTCCCTCTTTATCTACTTTCTTTTGGATTAAGTATTTTTTTAATCTGTTCTTAATTTTATTTTTTACTTAAAAAAATTTTAAGTTTATTTATTTTGAGAGAGATTGAGACAGCATGAGTAGGGGAGGGGTAGAGAGAGAGGGAGAGAAAGGATCCCAAGCAGGTTCCCTGCTGCCAGCACAGAACCGGATGCAGGGCTCAAGTCATGAACCATGACATCATGACCTGAGCTGATACCAAGAGTCAGATGCCTAAGAGAATGAACCACCCAGGAGTCCCAATTTATTTTTATTTTTAACTTAAACTCTGTGCTCAATGATGGGCTCGAACTCATGACCCAGAGATCAAGAGTCCCGTGCCCTACTGACCCGGCCGGCCAGGTGACCCTCGTTTAAGTATTTTTAATGATTCCATTTTATGTCCACTACTTACCTCTTTTTTGTATATGTGTGGTTGATGCAGAGTTTACGATGGACATTATTATGTGAAAACTGTGTATCTTCAAACAACATTAAATAGCTTCATGTATGGTGCAGGAACTCTACAACAGTACACCTAGGCTCCCCTTCTCCGCCCTTTATGCTCTGGTTCTAAATTGTCCCACATATGTTATAAACAACAATATATTGTTATTACTTTTATTCTAATCAGTCAATTATCAATTAAAGACATTTAAACATGAGAAAAATGCCATTTATATTTACTCATTTATTTACAGTTATGGACCACTTCATTCCTTTGTACATCCAAATTGCCATCTGGTATCATTTTCCTTTTGCCTGAAGAAGTTGTTTTAATACTTCTTGTAGTGCAGGTGTGCTGACAATGAATTCTCTCTGTTTTTGTTTGTCTCTGTGAGGATGAATGTAATGAAAAATGAGGGTGATAAAAGTAAATCCAAATATTTTACTAATTGTGATGCATTTAAAAGTATCTCACCATCAGATATAAGATAGTGGCTCAGACTGGATTTTTAAAAATCCTGCTCTATGCTGTTTACAAGAAACATACCTAAAACATAATCACACAAAAATGTTCACAGTAAAGGCAAATACTAATTAAACTGTGAAGCTATAGTAATAACAGAAAAGATACACCTTAAGGCCAAAAAAAAAAAAAAGCACTATTAAGAATAAAGAGTCTTGTCACATAATGATCAAAGGAAAATTCAACACAAGACATAATTCTGACCTTTTAAGTACCTAATAATTTAGCCTAAGATCATGTAAGTACAAAATGGACAGAAATTCACAAATCTACAATCTTGGAGATTTTAAGAACCTTTGCCTAGCCTTGATGGATGAAGTAGGGAAAAAATTAAAATGATATGGAGATTTGAAGAGTGTAATGACAAAGCTAATATATTGGCCATCTCTCTATATACCTATGTCTATATCTGTATGTCTTTATATGGAGAACTTCTCACTCAATGATTAAAGAAATTCACATTGTTTCATTCATGAATGTAATTTATAAAAACAGAGAAAACTTCAAAAATATTAAACATTTACTATATTATACCCCACATTCTCTATAGCAAAAGGAAAAAAAGAAATTAAACACCACAAAAAAACACACACAAAAATCTACTTTGCTAAGTTTTAAAAACATCTTCTAAATAATTAATGGTCAAAGAAAGAATCATAATAAAATGTAGAAAATTAATCATACTTGTGGGAGATAGCTAAAAGTTTTTTTTTTAATTTTTTATTTTATTTGAGAGAGAGAAAGAGAGAGAGAGGGCGAGCAAAGAAGTGGAGGAGAGGGGCAGAGGGAGAGAGGGAGAGAATCTCAAGTAGGCTCCATGCTCAGTGCAGAGCCTGATTCGGGGCTCGATCTCACAATTGTGAGACCACGACCTGAGTGGAAATCAAGAATCTGATGCTCAACCGACTGAGCCACCCAGGCATCCCTAAAACACTTTTTAAAAATAAATCTGTATCTTTAAATATAATAAAGTGAAGCAATATAGTTAATAGGAAAAACAACAACAGATTAAATACAAAGGAAGTATAAGAGAAGAAATCAAGAACAGAAATTAACAAAATAGGAAACAAAAATAGAATTGAAAAGATTACTAAAGCCAACAGCTGTTTCTTTGAAAAGACCAAGAATAAATAAGCCTCTCGCAAGTTTTAGCTACAAAAAAAGGAGACAAATACATATAGTCTTAAGCAACATCTACCAAGAGAAATATGACAATTGAGGTTAGATTTTCTAAGAAAAATATAACTATAAAAATCTGCTCAGTAATAGATAGAAAACCTGACTAGATCTATAACCCACAAAGAAAACGAATTTAAAGTTAAAGTATCTGTTTCCCATTCTTTTATATAAACAAAATCCTTGAATTCTGTCAACACTCTAAGAGATAAATACTTTCTATCTTATGCCAACTGTTCACACAATATAGGGAAAAAAGGGAAAGACCTTCCCCCAAATTCTTTTATGAGTTAGTATAACCCTGATACCAAAACTCAAAGAAGAGTAAGATAGAGGAAAATTATTGGACAGTTTTACTTATGAATATTGATACAAAATTCTAAATAAAATATTGGCAAAATAAATGCAACAATACACATAATACATTATCACCAAACTCTGGGGTTTTCCTAGAATACAAGAAGAGTAATTTACCACATTCACAAATCAAAGGAGAAAATAACGTAATGTTTGAATAGATGCAGGGAATAAATTTTATGTAATTCAAAACCTATTCCTAATGAAAATCCTTAGTAAACCATGACTAGGAAGGAAATTACTTAATAACCTATCAAACCCTACAATAAACATTATATTTACTGGTAAAATATCAAAAGCATTCCTTTTTAAATTAGTATTAAGCTACCATCACAACTTCTATTTAAATTTTTTTTTTCAACGTTTTTATTTTTGGGACAGAGAGAGACAGAGCATGAACGGGGGAGGGGCAGAGGGAGAGGGAGACACAGAATCGGAAACAGGCTCCAGGCTCCGAGCCATCAGCCCAGAGCCTGACGCGGGGCTCGAACTCACAGACCGCGAGATCGTGACCTGGCTGAAGTCGGACGCTTAACCGACTGTGCCACCCAGGCGCCCCCACAACTTCTATTTAATATTAATCTTGAAGTTCTAGTAATAAGGAAAAGAACCATGATGACTGAAAAAGAAAAAATCATAACTAGTAATATTTCAAGACAATATGTTTATCTGCAGATAAACTATTAAATAAACTAAGCTACAGATAAACTTCTGAGAGAATTCAGCAAGGTTGCTAGATATAAGACCAATGTTCAAAACCTAATAGTTCCATATACCACAATAAATTATTAGTAAATGGGATTACAGACAATATTCTCTGTCTAGCAACAGGATATCATGTAACAAAAACGATAGGTCTGTGTAAGAAATTACAAAATTTATTGAAAGACATCAAAAAAGATTTAAATAAACAATTAATTTTCCTTAATTGGAAAGTCTCAATATTGTAAGGCTAATAGTTCTCCTGAATTAATTTCTAAATGAATTGCAATTCCACTCTTGACTGGGAATTTTCCAAATTGATCCTAAAATTATTGTGATATAGTGGAAAAGGCAAAGGTAGCAAAGGTAGTTTAATGGAAGGCTAATGGTGGAGAGGGTGGGGGTTGTTGTAGACATCAAGACTTATAAAACTATAATTATAAAGACAGCTGAACTGGTAAGGGATAGAAAAACAGACCTGTGGGGTGGATTATTAATTCAGAAACACATCTCATATTTGGTAACCTGACATTTGATGGAAAGTTGTCATTACCAATCAACAGAGAAGACTGTTAATAGACAGGGCTGGGCCAACTGGCTGTCATGGAGAAAAAGAAAAATAGGTTTTTATCTTACATCATTCACAAATTACAGACTTGTATGAAAGGCTGTGAAAGTTTTAGAAGAAAACAGAGTTTTAAAAGAAAATACTTTTATGATGTTGGGGGTAGAGAAGCTGTTCTTAAGAAACAAAAAGCACAAATGAAACAAATGACAGGCATGAACATTTTGATTAGATGGTTTTAATGCTGCATCACAAAAGATACCCTAGACAAAGTACAAAGAGGAGCCACAGAGAGGGAGACTATATCTGCAATCTCTATAAAGTGACAGAGAATGAATCCACATCATATGAAGAAATCATATAAATGAGTATAATTAAGACAAGCAACCCTATAGAAAAATGAGCAAAGGATGTGAACAGACACTTGTGGAAAGGAAACCTAAGTGGTCAATATGGCGATCTCAGCCACAGTAATAATCTGGGAGATAAAAATTAAATTATCACTTACACTCCTCAGAAAGGCAAGGTTTAGGAGTCTGGTAAGAACTGGCAAGGATGTGGGGACATGGAAATCCCAACACCAAGTGTACATTGGCATGATCCATTCCTTGGGGAAGTGGGGTAGATGTGTGTTTGGAGATGTGCACATGCTATGACTTGGCGGTTCCCAAAGAAGCCGTGAGCAAGGATCTGCACTATAGCCAGCCTTCTGTGTAAGAGTCACCATTTCACCAGGACGATACCAGGCCATGGGGAACCTGAAACACTGTGATCTGCCTAAATTGCCAACACGCTCCCCACCCCCAAATACATACTCTTTACTTCCATTCCTTCTTTAAATGTTCTCCTTAGAACTGACCACTGCTGAAGTATATTTTCCATACACACTATATTTCATATACATCATAGCATATATTTGACATTTTAATCTTTTCTAGTATTTATCTCACAAGGGTAGGTTGTCTATGTCTTTTTTTTTTCCCAATCCTACCACCCAGAACCTAAAACAGTGACTGACTTATTGCTTGAAACCTATAATTATTTGTGGCAAAAATAAATGGGTGAAATCTCAAAAATACAATACTGAATGAAAAAATGAATATGTGAAAGAGTATGATACCCTTCCTGTAAATTTTAAAGCACTTGATAGTACATAGTTTATGGCTACCTAGTGGGTATGTAGTAAAAAAAAAAATAAAAATAAAACATGCATATTAAGTAGTAGCTATCTCAGTGGAGAGACTGGGTAGTGGGGAAGCTTTAGGGTTGGGTTTTTGTCACATCTATACCATTTCGTTTCTTAGATTGGTCAACCTGATATAAATTTGGCAAAATGTTAACATCTATTATCTTTAGTGTTTGAAATATTTTATAACTTAAAAAATTTGCTGGTAAGTAAAGAAGAGAAAGACTGTTAAGGTATATGAAGGCTGTTTCCTCCATTTCTGATGCCAAGGCCACCTTGGATATATGGAATTTTTCACATTAACCCTCTCTCCTTAAGTTTGCTGACACCGCCTTAGGCAATAATACGCAGGTGTTTCTGGTTCTACTTATCTTGGAAGATCTAATTTTGCTGTGTTTTATTTAATCAGGACCCTCTATTTTCCTGCAGGGAGAGGACATCAGCTACTGGAAATGAGCCCTTCCCCAGTCAGCCATAACGTCACTGTGCTCCACTCACCATGGTTGGGGAGCAGACCCAGGCATCTCGGTGATCAGATGATGGGTGTATGCCAAGCGGAACAAACTCCAGGGCTGGAGCAGACGTAGACATTTATTAACACAGATAAGTTTTTATCGAATTAAGAAGGAGCACTTAGAAGGAAGACTCTAGAGAGTAAGAGGATTGAGTCATTTTGAAACATTTTTCTCCTGTCAACTGAGCAAATGAAACGTCAGTGTGGCCATCTGATTCTGATTCTCTCAAGCCATGTGGAATGGCAGCCTCTGAAGTGAAGGAGAGTGCAGTTCCCAGGAAAAGCATCTACAAATAGGAGTCAGGAACAACCTATCTACAGGACATTTCCCTGACCAAAATATCCAGAAAGTATGCTCACTACTCTGATAACGAAGGGAGGAGATGTATAAGGTACCATGGTCTTTTTTATTATTAAAAAAATACAATTTTTAATAAAAAGTCTCGATGTACTTTCCTTCCTTGATAGGTTGCTCTTTCTAAGGGCGGAACACAAATCATGTCCTCCATCTTTGCCACAACCCTATAGTGGTCATTATTATCCTCACTGTGCAGATAAGGCTGTAAAGATCCAGAGAGGTTAAATAATGCTGGTCATGGGGCAGGGTGGGGCTTGAGGTGCCACCACCTTCAACACCTGCACCTCTTTTCACTGCTTCACCGCCCCCACTGGCCACCCCCTGCCAACACACACGCATTAGAGACTGATGACCAAATATCTCTGGTTCACATTCTGAACATGAAATTGTGTTGTGTGAAGGATTGTTGAATGTGTTCTGAGCTGAGATTATACTGTACCAACTGCTATCTCAATTATTATATTTCTCTTTTCCAAGACTTCTGATCGGTTCTTTCCCCATTTCATTGTTTCTTAGTTTTGTTTCATAAAGCCTTGTTAATATTTTGACTAGCCTTCCTTTATATCTTCAAGAGCTTAAACATGCTCCTTTTAAGTTCACTTTGAGATTGCTTCTATTACACAAAGAGTGGTTATGGAGTTTGTGGAAACACTGTATTAGAGCTACATTTCCCGCATCCCTTAGAATTTTTCTTTGCAAGACCACCTGGACTGGGAATTGTTCCTGATTTCTCTGTCCCTCTCATTTCATACTTCCTTGCTTTTGTGGTTGTTTCCTGCTGCCCACCCAGGATGGCCTGTTTTCCTGACCTGGAGGTACTCCATTCCTGGGTGATACCTTCACCCAGGTGAAACTTTTCTCAGCTCCTTCCCCAGCTGTGAGGATGAATTAGGACAGCAGCCTTGCTCTGCCTTTCCTGCCCCACTCCCTTGAATCTGGCCTCCAGGAAAAGGAAGCTTTCAGTCCCAGCTCCCCCCATGATCGAGTTCTGGCCTTCTCTGCTTGGAGTGCCACAAATTCATGACATCAGCACTTAACCATTGTGTTCAGTTTCTAGTCCTTGGATATGTTTATTTTGGTTCTAATTGTGACCCTGTCTTTTTTAGGTAAAAAAAAAAAAAAAAAAAAAATCATCTATAACTGCTATGCTTGCAGAGCAGGAAGAGATTCAAAGGGTAAACTCACAATATTGCTTTGAGCTGAGGCCCAAAAGCTGCTATTAATTTTTTTTTTTATTCTTTGAACAGGCATGGATGTTTTGTTTAACTGTTTTTTTTTCTGCCTCTTTTTATTTTTTTCACCTAAAAGTAGAATGCAGAACATTCTCCACTCCCTGTGGAAAGTCTTGATTTCTGAGAGTATTGGCAAGATGGTTTGGATTTTTTCTTTTTCAGATTTTTATGTTAGCACTTTCAGCTATAATGGGTGGAGTCTGGCCCATTCCTGTATTAGGAGGACTAAAAATTGGAGGAAGGGAGGGGGGGCGGTTAAGAGCTGCATTCCATGCCTTATCTTTAGCATTTACAAGAACCATATAAATGTATTCAAAGTCCCTAAAGCAGGAAAAGAGTAGTAAAACCCATGTGTTCATAGGAAATTCCGTGGCTGTTTGCTCTGCAGTGTGTTCTGGAAAGAGCTAAGAGGTAAATAACCAGAAGGGTGGTGTCCTGGGGGCCAAGAGAAGATGGTGAGGCCCGCTCTAGCTCCCTGCAGAGGGCCACCACACCCAGTCACCCTGGCATGGTTCTTCCAGGTTCCTGTGGATCATGGAGGCGGATAGAGAGAAGCTTGGTGAGCTAGGATGGTTTGGTGGTCTGTTCTAGACACGAGCACCTGCATCATTGTGTCTCAGAGCTAAGTCGCAGTAACTGTCTTCCTACTTGGCTGCTCTCCACCTTCCACGATAAAACAGACAAAATATCAGAGTCTGTGCATACAGTGTGGCAGGTAGCATGGTACAAAGGCCAAAAGCACAGACCTAGGAATCAGAAGCATGGGCTCAGCAAGGCGGCCCTGCCACTTACCTGCCCTGTGATGTAGACAGGCTCCTCCATCTCCAGATCTCAGCCTCCTGGCCAGCAATAAAATGGAGCTAAGAGAGAGACTCTGGCTCGTGTGAAGGCTCATGTGAGTTGAAGGGAAGGAATGCATAGTAAGCACTTAGCACAGTAAGTACTCCATGCTGTGGTACTCTCTTTTGCATTATTTCATCATATGGGCTCATCAAGGCATGGAAGGCAAATTAGAAAGCCAATGTATTTGCTCTTGGGCCAAATTCCAAGGACTAAAATATCCTTCCCCCACCTCCACCCAACCTCAACTGGGCTACTCTTTCAAATTAATCTCGTAATTCTAATTGCATATCTGTGCTCCTTAAGGTTTATTGGGTCTTGATTTCCACTCCCAGCCTATCTGGAATGTGGCTGTCTTCACAAAAGTTGAAGAATACATCTTTCCTGGGACTCAAGTGCCTCAAATTGGAGTTGGGGGATGGGGGCTCTGAGGTCCTGGATGAACTGGAGTTTCACCCACCCCCCCCACCCACTCCCCACTGAAAAAGACGCCACCCAAAAGAACCACTAGTAACCACTTGTGTCCATCAGACCGGTGCCACCGAGGCCTCCTGACCCACTCCCTCCACCCTGGAGGACTTATGTGGAAAACAGGAAATTGTTTTTTCTCTTCACAAATCGCAAAGAGCTGTGTGGCACTCTTTTTAATATGAACCATGTTTGTTGAGGAGAATCACAAATTTACCTCTGTTCTGACCCCGGCTGTAGTAGAAGCATGAGTGGGAATATTTGTGCATGTTTTCAAACAAATTTCATCTATACTTTCTGTGCTTCAGGAAGGTAAATAGGATCAATCTTTAAAATATGATTAATCTTACTTTAATCCATTGCATTTCCCCCATTAACTAATTATTGCTTTTCAGCATTAATTTTCTACCTCTTTTCCTCACTGAATCAACAAGCCACTTTCCCCAAACATAACACTTTAGAACTAAATTTTCTACAGCTTGCTGGAATTCTCTAATGATTTTCTGATGGTGTTATGAGAGACCCTAGGGTTCCAAGGACCAGGGGAAGTCAGAAGAGGAAGGGGGTGCGGAGTAGCCAGAGGGGTGAGGCTACCCTACCTTGTTTTAATCCAATCAGCCCATTTTATATAACATATTATACTTCTGGGTAAGATTTCACTTGAAGAAAAAATTCTACTATTCCCAAACTGCTATTTCAATGCATTTCATGTGTACCCACACCTCATGAATTGGTAGTGTGTGAGTGTGATTAAAATGGTGTAATGATTTTAGTCAACCAGAACTCATGCCTGAGGTAACTGCTTCACCTTTGAAGTTACCATGTTAAGACAATAAAGACATATCCCTATGATATTGCCATTTCTCAAAAAAATTTTTTTTTGTTTTGCTTTAAGAATTGATTCCAAGGCTAACTATATATTGCTTTGGCTATTTTTCACTAGAGAAGAAATCCCATACACAAAACGATGATAAAAATAATACTTATTTCTATTGTAAGTACTTCTATTATACTGAAGAACAAAGGAAATACATGTAAAATTTACTTTGCAAAATGTAAAACACCAAGCAAATGTTATGTTTTTAAAAATCTCTGAGGCTGGGTTTAAATTTTTGAAATGGTCCCAAATTACTCTGAATTAAAACTATTAAAAGATATGGGGGGGGGCGCCTGGGTGGCTCAGTTGGCTGGGTGTCTGGCTCTTGGCTTTAGCTCAGGCTGTGGTCTTGTGGTTCATGGGTTAGGGCTATGCTGGTGGTGTGGGGCCTGCTTGGGGATCTCTTTCTCCCCATTCTTTCTGCCCCTACCTCACTTGTGTCCTCTCCCTCTCTCAAGATAAATAAACTTAAAAAAAAAAAAAACTATTAAACAAGATGGATAATAAAGCTAGGTACTATAGTAAGTGGTCCAAAGATAGGAGCAGTTGTCAGGCAATGGGGTTAACTTTGTTGGTGGTTTAACCTTCTTTAAAGGCAATTCCAGAAAAGCAGCTTTCAAGATTAGAGTGTTTTGGGGCAACACCCTTGAGAGGTACCATTGGTAGATATACTCTGGTTGTTATCATTGTCCCATATCTGAATCTGGGGATTTGGAGTCTGGGTCCCATAAGGAAGGATTAGGATTAGGATTTCCCTAATCATCATCCCTGGAATTAAGCACAGTGGTCGGCAGGAGGCAGGTAAGGAATGGATATTTTTTTTAAATAAAGCTTTCTCAAGACTAAGTATATAAAAATTTATAGAAATACTGATTCCTAAAAGATTGACTTTACACAAAACATTTTGTAAATAGCAAACTAGATTTGAAGCCTTGAATTTCCCTCACATCTTTGTTCTTTATCTTGTGTGGTTAGATGACCCAGAGCAGCTCAGTGACTCAACCACAGTCACCTAGCAAGCACATGGCATGGTGAGAACCAAACCTGGGGATCCTGACTCCCAGCCCAGTGCTCTCTCTGTACCCCACCTTTTTGCCCAGGCTGGCTTCATGGGCATGCCATCTGTGCATTCACAGATTGTCCCCACTTGCTTTAATGATCTACTGTTGCTGTCTTGAAATTCTTAATAATTTTTAAAGAAGGGGACACGCATTTTAATTTTCCACTGGATTCCACAAATTATATGGGTCCCACCAGTACCTTTGTGGGCATGATTTAAGGATTAGTCATGTCTCCTTGGACAATTGTATTCTCGTGCTCTCTCTTCAGGATCAAAGACAGAAGCTGACAGTAAAGGAGGATCACCGAGGACTCTACCCTTGGTTTTGACTTCTGTTTGGCGTTTCATTCATGGCAACTGCTTACCAGTTGACTTGTTCCACACCAAAGCCAGCTCTTCCTGTGGTAGCTCCCTGTGCTTGGAGGTAGCTCAGTAATAATGATACTGTCAGCCAATGTCACAATAGCTGGTTGGAAAGGGAAACATCGTTTCCTTAAACATAATCACTGGATGTTTGGTACATTGCCAAGAGGGTTGAGCTATTGTTTTTGTTTATTTATTTATTTTCCTGCTGAACTAATTGATTTTTCACTGAATTGCCTGAAATGTACTGTTATGACACTATGTGGGGGCAGCTACTGGCTTTTGTTGTATGGGAATTGGTTTCTTTTCTAATGGGACCGATCAAGTCCTGTGCTCAGCTGATGTGATTAAGTGTGGAGCATGCTCATAAAAGCTAGTTTATCAGCTTGACCATCTTCTCCCATCCAAGGCTGGTCTTTGGCAATGCTAGGATATTAAAAATGCTTGTTTGGCACCTTCCCCCTTTCCTCTGGGTCTTCTCTGACTTAATTCTTCACGTATAAAACACTCAAATGCTCATGGCCACCACTGCTGCCCTCCCCCCACCCTTGGCCTGGGCTATTGCTCTACATTTTCAGTGTTGTTTCTCCATCACAGTTGACCTGGGCTGGTCTCCATCAGAGCTGGAGATCATACTCTGATGCCCCACTGTGAGCAATCTTCAGCTGATGCCTTTTACCCCATGCCTGTCTCGCATTGGCTTGCTGATGTGTCCCCATGCTGGTACATATGCCTCAGCTCAGTTTGGAACATCTGCAGGCTGTAGCAGATGCTGCCACTGTCCTGAATCATCTTGCAGCACTGCATTGATTCTAGTCTGTGCCGACAGCAGCTGACCGCTAATACCTGCCACTCTCTGCTTGAGGACTTTCTCTCAGGTGCCCATGGGACACACCAGGGTGACATCTCCAGGAGTAAGTGGGAGTGGGAGGACAATGCCCCGGCCTTTACAGAAGATGAGGATCCTGAAGCTCATGCCACACTGTCTCCCAGAGATCGTAGCAAGGTGGAGCCCAAGTTGACTGCACTGGTAAATCGCTGTGAACATACCCTTAGTGTCTTCCCCTCGTCTCCTATCTCCCTTCCCACTCCCATGTTGGTGTTTCCTGGGACTACTTGCCAAATAAATCTTTTGCATCCAAATCTTTGTCTCCACAGCTGTTTGTCACGGAACCAGCCTAAGACTATGGGTACCAGGAGGAGTTTCAGAAGCAGAACCTCAGGATTGGATTCTGAATTACATCACTTGCTGCCTAATGGTGGTTGACCGCCAGGGTGCTGCAGAATCACACTTACTAAGGCTTTTTGCCTGCTGGGGGTTAAGATGGGCCACAGGCAGAAGGGCAGATGCAGTGGCTAATGCAATAGCTCTAGTGGCTAAATGTATAGGGGGAATATCCACTTTAATTTTTTTTAAGTTTTATTTATTTATTTTGAGAGAGAGAGAGAGAGAGAGAGAGAGAACAGGGAGGGGTAGAGAAAGGGAGAGAGAAAATCCCAAGCAGCCTCTGCACTGTTAGCATGGAGCCTGACATGTGGCTTGAACCCACGACCTGAGCAGAAACCAAGAGCTGGAGGCTTACTGACGGAGCCACCCAGGCACTCCAGGGAATGACCACTGTTAAGGATTCATTGTAACTGCCATAGTTACCCAGAAGAAAGAAGATAAGAGGCTCAGGTCAGGCAGTTATCACTCAGGGCACACCGTGAACCCCAGAGGCCTCCATGGAAGTACTTAAAGAGCTCCTCATCTAGCCATGGTGGGTGCTGAAGGCCAGGCCCAAACTGAATTGTGAAGATGGGAGAGGTTCAAGTCGTGGCAGGTCTCATCTGCTGAAGTCAGGACACTGTTAGGGAAGAAGTGGAAACCAGAGACCTGTGATGTGGCATTTTTGAGGATGAATTTGACCCCCTGAGCCCTCAGGACCAGCAGAGGTGATGCCCTCCTTGTTGCTGGGGGTGAGCACTCTCCCATCGCCTGCACACCACACAGAGGCTGGGAAGATGCTTGCAAGGTGATGTGTACTTTCCCCAAGAACTTTCCTGCCTTCCCTCATGTCTTCAAGCCCAGTAACAAGGGTCATGACATAGCCTGGCCTGAGCAGGGAAGCACTGTCCCAGCTACTGGAAGAAAGGGGTATGGCCCCAAGTGCTGCAGGGCTGCCTGCCTGATGGTCACTAGTGGGGACTGGGTAGGATCTGCCTGGGAATGGCTCATGGATGGAGGTTGTGAGGACTGGGGAGAAAGGAATATAAGGTTAGATGGGAGTTTTCTGATAGAGCGCCACACTTCTGTGGCTCAGGAATTAGCAACCTAGCAAGCACAGCCAAAGCTGGCCCTGTGCATTGCCAGAATGGCTTTGTTGATGCCCACCCCACCCCCCACCCCCACCTCAGTCAGTGAGGTGGAGATGTTGTGATGGACTGGGATCCACTATTAGCGCATATGACACAACTCCATACTTCTGAGTCCAGATAACTGCCAGGAACTCCCATAACAGATAGCAAGAACAGAATGGCCACCGGGGAGACTGACCCACAGAAATCTGTGGTGGTGCTGAATAGGCCATGGAGCATCTGGTGGCAAGGTAGACAGGAACCCCATAGGGTGCTGCTTGGCTTATTCTTGGTGAAGTGAGATCACAAGAGACTGGGTGGAAGGTTGAGGTCAGCCACAACTGACCTGGCTCAGAAATGGTTCTCCCTTGCCCAGAGTTCAGGACTGAACCTGTTTTCAGACCCAGAGACCAATAAAAGAGAAGCCAAGTTTCCTTGAGGGAGGACACTGCAGCAGCAGCAAGTGCATAGAGTAGATATTCCTCTAATCCTGCTCCAAAGGAGCCTGTAGATATTTCCAGAATATACACACTGGGAGAAGGGGAACATTGAGATTTTTTTTGAGGGCTTCAGGATACACTGATCCCAGGTATATTGGTTATCTACTGCTGTGTAACAAATCACCCCAACAATTAGTGGCTTAACGTGACAAGGATCCTTTAATATCTCTTATGATTTCTGTAGGTCGGGAATTTGGTGGGGAGTCAGGGGGACTTCAGGCAGGCCCAGAGTGTCCAGGAGTCAATGCCGGGGAGCAGCCCACAGCCAAGGGCGTCGGGGAGTCCAGCCCCGGGAGTCTGTTAGCTCCGTGCTTCCAGCACCCCGTGGGCTGGTCTCTCCCTGCCTAGTCGGACTCACCCACTTCCCTGTTGGTGCTTCCTGAAATCCCTTCTCTGATAAATCAGTCACGCTCCAATCCTTGTTTCAGGGACTGCTTGTGGGGAACCCAGCCCAAGACACGGGCCCTTGTAGAAGAGGCCCTCAGCTGCCTGGAACCGGGACACCGTGTCTATGGGGCAAAGAAGGTTATGCTGAACTGGCTGCAGGAAGAGCCCACGGTCTTCAGCTGCCTTTTAAGAAAAATAGTCCAAGTCAGTGCCTTCCTGGATGCACGGCTATCGCTGTGCTACTCATCATAAGGGACACCATTGCTGTCGCCTTCACCACAGGTGACAGATCAGGGATTGCTGTGTGAGTCAAAGACAGTGACGGCATAGGTTAGACACCTCAGGGGTGGGTGATGCCCAACTGCCGAGTCCGTGCTCCAGACTGTCTGAGAAAGACCGCCATCCGGGGAACGTAATGCCGGCACACAAAGAGAAGGTGGGTCTCCCGTGCAGCCTCAACACCAGCGTGCTGTGGCTCTGATTCTCCGCCAGGTTCGCAGCACAGCCAGGTGGGCAGAAGCCCTGCAGTGAGCGTGTGGCTGCAGAGAACCCTCGTCTCCTGGATCCTGTCACCTGAGATTAGCTAGGCATCTGCTGGCTTGCGATTTCAAGAGCCCTTGAAATCCCACCACACGGCCGCCTGCGGCATGCCGGGATCATCGTGTTCAACCCGAGGTATATGATGTCCCAACTGGAGCCCTAAGACTACACATGCCCATTAGGTTCACCCCTTGGGCTCTCTCTCGCTCTCTCTCCATATACATACATATACATGTACATGTACATATACATATACATACACACACACACACACATATATATATATACATATATACATATATACATATATATGTGTGTGTGTGTGTGTATATATATATATATATATATATACATATATACATATAACTTCTCCTTTATTGGGTTTTACCCCTGGAGATTCTAATTCAAATGTTCTGTTTTGAGGCACAGGCACTGGCATGTTTCAAAAACTCCTCAGGTGATTTTTAAAGAAACTTTCTTATTTTGAAATAATTATAGATTTCCAAAAAAATTAAAAAAAAGGTCTTATGTACCTTCAACCCAGCCTCCCCAAGTGGTTACATTCTGTGTAACACAGTAGACTATCAAAACCAGGGAACTAACACTAGAACAATACATAAAGCTTATTCAGATTTCACCAGTCACACCAGCATCCTGTGTCCTGATGTGTGGATGCTGTGTGTGTGCATCTACGTGTGTACATGTCCGTGTGTGTGCGTGTGTTTGTGCACACCACCTGTCCCATCTCCTACTTTGGAGCAGCCAGCCCTCAGCTTTCCGTACCTCAGTTCTCTTGTTTCTAAAACCAGGGAGTTGAGTTTTTATGATGTCCAAAATCTCTTCCAGGTCCACCATTGGCCATCAGGAAACTTGAGTTAGGCCTAAAAGAGGAGATTTGCACCTCCCAGGAATTGGGAAGGGCAGAGAGTGAACAAAGCAGGTCCTGGCTGCTGAGGGGAAGGGTGGGCTGTGGGGGGGCATCTTGAGCATCTGGAGGAGTGAGAGTGGCAGATTGGGGCTGACATTGTAAGTGCTCACTTCCCTTATTACTGCTGCCAGATTTCTCCTCTCCCAGGACTTTTCAAACTATGGAGAATGGCCCATGCGATAGCACTGGCTAATGAACCACGGCCAGATTCTTTGAGTGGCCCAGCAGCCAGCTACCCACCTGTTCCTGGGCAGGGCTGGGGCTGTGGTGGGGAGAGTGGGGGCTGGAGAAAAGCTGCTCTGGGTGGGTCTCTGCAGATTTGTGGGAGGGTGGGGGCAGGAAAGGTGGAAAGGAGAAGTGGGTGACTATGAAATCAGCAGTGCCTAGGGCTGAGGACACTGTAAGGCCAGTATGGGGCTGGGGAATGAATCCTAATAGGCTGGTCAGCGTTGCACTGAGCAGCCTGAGTAGAGCAGTGGGGGGGTGTGTGGCTATAGGGGATTTCTGGGGCCTGGAACTTGGCGACTATGGCCTTAGAAACCTATGGTTTTGACTCTTTCATTCTGTACTTGACCAAAGGGACTACAGCATCATTGCTCATTGGCTTTGTGGGCGGAGCCATTGGGTGGAGTTTCAACTCCCTGGTAAGGAATCAGGACCATGAATCTGAGTTATATGGGTCCCAGGAAGACTAGGGAATATCCAGATATTGGAGATCAGGAAGGGACAGGGAGCACCCAAGCTTCAGGTCAAGGGTCAATAACTATGATATGAGTCACATTCCCTCCTTTGGTAGAATTAATGTCAGAGTTTCTTTGGAAACTATTTAGAAGACTGCTTTTGGAGTCAGACCAGATTTCACAATGTACTAGCTCTGTGACATTGGGAAAGTTGTTTCATGTCTCTGGGCCTGTATCCTCATCTCTTCCTCCTACGGTTGTTGGGGCTTAACTGACATAAGACCCAAGTACAGTGCCTGGCATATAGCAAATGCCCTACTGCATTAACCATGCCTTTCCCCCCCCCCCCCCCCCCCCCGTAATCTGATGCTTTGACATCTGGGAGTCTTGCTGACCTGGCTGTCCCATGGCTAGTCAGTTCTTAGAGGTAGTAAACAACTTGCCTGCAAGCATGCTCTTCAAATACAAATCAACCAACCCAGAGCCCACACAACCAACCACTTCCTTCATTGGGCTCGCAGACTCCAGGCTACTATCTACCTGCCCTAATCACTCCAAAGCCGGGCACTGTGCAATGAGAGTCCCTATGGTTCAGAGCCTGCTGAAAACTGGCTAATCCTAAACCTCTTACCCTAGCTCCCTGTCCCTTCCCATGGAAAGCACAATAAACGCTCTTGCCCACATTTCCTCTGGCTCCTTCTGCCCCCTGATGGGTGCTTGCCCTCCACTCCATGCCTCCTCCTCTTGAGAACTGTGACAAGCTGTCATTTCAATGGCAACCATCTCCTGATCTATTGGCCTTACTGTACCTCAAATTTTCTATTACTGTATTATATTTTATTTGACTTTGTTTTTAGGCCATTTTTAGATTCACAGCAAAATTAGCAGAAGGTACAGAGATTTCCCACATACCCCTTCCCCCCGCCACATGCATAGCCTTCCCAGCTATCAATATCTGCCAGCAAAGTGGTACATTTGTTACAAGTGATGAGCCTACCTTGATCCATAATTATCTGAACATTATATTTTATTTATTTTCTTATTTTAATTTTTTTTTAAGTTTATTTTTTTGAGACAGAGAGAGACAGAGCATGAACAGGGGAGGGGCAGAGAGAGGGAGACACAGAATCTGAAACAGGCTCCAGGCTCTGAGCGGTCAGCACAGAGCCCGACGTGGGGCTCGAACTCACGGACTGCAAGATCATGACCTGAGCCGAAGTCGGCCGCTTAACCGACTGAGCCACCCAGGCGCCCCTTTATTTTCTTATTTTAGAGAGAAAGTGGGCCTGCGTGGGAAGGGCAGACAGAGGGAGAGAGAAACAATTTTAAGCAGGCTCCAGGATCAGCATGGATCCCAACGAGGGGCTTGATCCCATGACCCTGGGGTCATGACCTGAGCAGAGATCAAGAGTTGGACACCCGACCGACTGAGCCACCCAGGTACCCCTGTACCTTATATTTTAAAACACCTGAATATGCTCAGTGATAATATTATTTGTGTAGTTGTTTGGCCTTGTTGGTTTGTCAGTGGGTTTATATGACCTTCCTGGGCTGACAGAGACCCAAAGCAGTTATATTCTCCTTCTGGGTCAGCAATATCAGGAAACATGAGGACCAAGTGCTATGACAGAGGCAGAGCATGCTGGCAGCTGACACAGGGCAGCTCTCCTTCTCCTTCTTCTTTTTTTTTTTTTTAACAGTTATTTATTTTTGAGGGACAGAGTGAGATAGAGCACGAGTAGGGGAGGGACAGAAAGAGAGGGAGACAAAGAATCCTAAGCAGGCTCCAGGCTCTGAGCTGTCAGCACAGGGCCTGACGCGGGGCTCGAACTCACTGACTGCGAGATCATGAGCTGAATGGAAGTTGGATGCTCAACCAACTGAGCCATCCAGGCGCCCCACAGGCAGCTCTTCTTCAAAGGACAGACCATCAGAAAGATCACCGCCCAGTGGTAAAGGCTACAGTTCACCAGAAAAATATAACAATTTGGAGTCTTTGTACATCTATATTCACTTAACACGTAGCCTTCAGATACCCAAAGCAAAACCTGACAGACTCATAGGAAAAGTCGACAGATTCACATTCATAATGGGAGAATTTAAACTTTTTCTTCAAGTACACAAGGAACATTTTCAAAAAGTGATCGCATACCAGCCCCACAGCACAGCCTGAGAAATTACAACACTTTAGTACCATCCAGGCCAGGTTCTCTCAACACAGTGCAATGAAATGAGAAAATAAAATGGTAGGGAAAAAAATTTTCCATGTTCTTAGAAATGGAAATGTTCTTAGTTTCCATGCTCTTAGAAATGTTACAGTACTTCTAAATAACTGGTGGCTGAAGAAGAAATCATTTGGAAGAGGGACGGTAGGAGGATGAGTGGAGGCATGGAGACCAGTGAGGGGATAGCTGGAACAGTCCAGAAAGATGATGGAGGCTTGGGTTACAATCACCATGAATGAAAGAAAGAATTGTGATATAGATTTGTGATGTACTGAGGAAGAAAATTGATGGAAAGAAATAAAATGCACTGCGGCTCTCTCCCATCCTCCTGACTGAAGGATGGACTCTTTACCCCCAACATCTACTTCTGGTTTTCAGGGCTGTTTTTCAGTCACATTGCAGGCATGCCCAGGGAGATTCTGGTCCTCTGGCATGGGGTGGGGCAGACCATCCTCGGTCCTCAGCCACGGAGAGTCCAGAGAGGGGCCCTGAATCTCTTCCCTCTGCCTTGCTGAATGCAGCTCTGGAACAGGGAGAACAAGTTTATGTGGCTGAGGGACACTAGCCCCACTCATTTCCATGGTGTATTCCTGGAAACCAACACAGAGGTGGTTGCTTAAAGAAAATCTTTTCCTCTGCTGAAACAATGTTGTAATTAAGGGCTACATCCTGACCAAGGACTTAGCAAATAACGTAGAGGTGATGCCCTCACCATGTAAATACTATGCAATGAATTGCAGAATTTAGATGACCTAATCCAGTCTCCTTTTACAATTAGACTAAATGTTCCATAAAGATAACCATGCTGGTTTTGCTTACTACCACATTTTCAAGATCTAGCACAAAGAATAAGATATAGAAGAAGTTCTAATTGTGTTTTCTTAGTTTTTTGTTTTTTGTTTTTTTGGTCTATTTGGCATTCATTTATCACTGGGCCAATTATATTAACTATATTTTCTTTTCTCCCTCAGCTTTATTGTGGTATGATTAATAAATTAAAAAATGTACATATTTTCATATACATATACATTGGGATATGGTGACCATAATCAAGCTAATTAACATATCCATCTCTTCATATAGTTACTGTGTGTGTGTGTGTGTGTGTGTGTGTGTGTGTGTGTATGGTGAGAACACTTAAGATTTACTCTTTTAGCAAATTTCAAGTATACAACACAGTATTAATAAGCACAGTCTAATAATGCATTAGACCTCTATTTCATTTATCTCTGCTCTGATCTTTATTATTTCCTTCTTTCTGCTAACCTTAGTTTGCTCTTTTTCTAGTTCCTTGAGTATAAAGTTAGGTTGTTTATCTGAGATCTATTTTCTTAATGTAAGAATTTAATTCTATAAACTTCTGTCTTAGAACTGCTTTTACTACATACCATAAGTTTTTGTATTTTGTGTTCTATTTTCATTTGTTTTGAGATAATGCTTATATCCTCTTGATTTCTTTTTTGTCCTGTTGATTGTTCAGGAGCATGCTGTTAATTTTTACATATCTGTGAATTTTCCAATTTTTCCCATGTTATTGATTTCTAGTTTCAAACATTGTGGTATAAAAAGAAAAAATACTTGATATAATTTCAACATTCTTAAATTTGTTAAAACTTGTTTTGTGGCCTAAGGTCTATTCTGGAGAATATTCTGTGTGCACTTGAAAAGGATGTGTATTCTGCTGCTGGTGTTTGGGGTATTCTGTTTATGTCTGTCAGGTCCATGTGGTCTAACGTGCAGTTTAAGTCCAATGTTCCTTATTGATTTTCTGTCTAGATGATTTATCCATTGTTGAAGTAGGGTATTGATGTTTCCTACTATTATTATATTGCTGTCTATTCTCCTTTTCAGTTCTGTTAATATTTGTTTTGTATATTCAGGTACTCCAATGTTGAGTACATATGTATTTATAATTGTTATATTTCCTGAATGAATTAATCCCTTTATCATTATATAGTGATCTTCTTTGTCTCTTGTGACAGTTTTTGACTTAGTCTATTTTGTCTTGATATAAGTATAGCCATTCCTGCTCTGCTCTGTTTACCATTATCATGGGACATCTTCTATCCCTTCACTTACAGCCTGAAGAATGTACTTAAAGCTAAAGCCACTCTTTCATAAGCAGCACATAGTTGAATTATGTTTTTAATCCGTTCAGTCACTCTATGTCTTCTGATTGAGAATTTAATCCATTTACATTTAAAGTAGTTATTGATAGGTAAGGACTTATTGCTATTTTGTTAATTGTGATTTGATTGCTTTGTAGTTCCTTTCTTCTTTTGCTGTAGTCCTTTGTGATTTGATGATGATGATGATTTTTTTTTTTTTTTTTGGTTGTGGTGTGCTTTGATTCCTTTCTCTTAATCTTCTGTGTATTTACTATAGGTTTAGGTTTTTTTCTTTGTGATCACCCCGAGGCTCACACAAAACATCTTATAGTTATAATAGTCTGTTTTAAGCTGATAACAACTGAACTTCAACCACATACAAAAACTCTACATTTTTACTTCTCCTCCTCCCACATTTTATGTTTGATGTCACAGTTTACATTTTTTAATATTGTGAATCCACTAACAAATTATTGTAGCTATAGCTTTAGTAAAATACTTTGTCTTAACTTTTACATTAGAGTTAAAATAATTTATGCACCACCATTACAGTACTCAAAGTATTTGAATTTGACTGTATTCTTACCTTTACAGTGAGTTTTAGACTTTCATATGTTTTTTATGTTATTAATTAGTATTTTTTTCATTTCTAGCTTGAAGAACTCCCTTTAGCATTTCTTGTAAGGCAGGTCTACTGGTGATGGACTTTTTCAGCTTTTTTTGATCTGATAAGATCTTTATCTCTTCTTCATTTCTGAAAGCCAGCTTTACTGGGTATAGTAATCTTGGTCTACATTTTTTTTCTTCAACTCTGACTGTATCATCCCAGTTTTTCCAGGCCTATTTCTGCTGAAAAATCCACTGACAGTTTTATGGGGGTCCCCTTGTATTACAAGTCACTTTTTTCCTGCTTCTTTTGAAATTCTCTCTTTGACTTATGAGAATGTGATTATAATGTGTTCTGGTGACAATATTTTTATGTTCAATCTATTATTTAACTTTATTTTTTAAAGGTTATTTATTTATTTTGAGAGAGAGAGAGAGAGAGAGAGAGAGCAAGCAGGGGAGGGGCAGAGAGGGAGAGAAAATCCCAAGCAGGCTCTGGGCTGACAGTACAGAACCTGACATGGGGCTTGATCCCACAACCCTGGGGTCATAACCTGAGCTGAAATCAAGAGTTGGACACTTAACCATCTAAGCCACCCAGGCACCCCTATATTTAATCTATTTAGAGTTCTTTGGGCTTCATGGATCTG
The DNA here is from genome assembly GCF_023721935.1 of Panthera uncia. Taxonomy (NCBI): domain Eukaryota; kingdom Metazoa; phylum Chordata; class Mammalia; order Carnivora; family Felidae; genus Panthera; species Panthera uncia. The sequence goes on along the minus strand of NC_064809.1, from coordinate 27,973,866 downwards.
GATGTTTAAGTACCTCTTCAGATTTGGGAGGTTTTCTGTCGTTATTTCTTTAAGTAAGTTTTCTTTACCTTTTTCTTTTCCTGCTCTTCCTAGGTCTTTAACAATGTGCCTACATCTTTGACTTATGACGGGATTATGTAAACCCATCTTAAGTTGAAAATATTTTAAGTTGAAAATGCGTTTAATATATCTAACCTACAAAAACATCATAGCCTAGCTTACCTTAAATGTGCTCAGGACACTTATGTTAGCCTGCAGTTGGGCAAAATCACCTAACACAAAGCCTATCTGATGATAAAGTGTTGTTCTTCATTCTGCTTGATTGAGTCTACTGTTAAAGCTCCCTTGAATTTTTCAGTTCAGTCATTGTCTCCTTTAGCTCCTAAAATGATTTGGTTCCTTTTTATGGTTCTGTCTCTTTGTTGAACTTCTCATTTTGTTCATGTATTATTTTCCTGGTTTTGTTTAGTTATTTATCTGCGTCCTCTTTAAGCTCACTGAGCTTCTTTATTTTGACAATTATTTCGAATTCTTTGCCAGGCAGTTTGTAGGTTTCCATTACTTTAGGATCAGTTACTAGAACATTGTCATTCCTTTGCTATGTCATAGTTCTCTGATTATTCATGATACTTGTTGCCTTGTGTTTATGTCTGTGCATTTGAAGAGATAATCACCTCTTCCAGTTTTTACAGATTGACTTTGGCAGGAAAAGCTCTTCAGCAGTCAGCCTGTTCAGAAATTCTGGATAGATCAGCCTGTGGGGGCCATGGGCTAGTTTGGTGCTAGATTCCTCAGTGGGTCTGGGCTTGTGCCTGGGTCAGTGGGTTAGTGAGCCTGGTGCCTAGGTCCACAAAGGCACACCTGGAACCTGAGTATACTGGGGTGGGTGAGTCCTGGATTGGCAGCGGCTGGCCTGACACTAGGGTCCAAGGGGCACGCCTGGAGACTAAGTCTGCAGGGATGTGTTTGGAACCTGAATCTGTGGGGGCCCTCCTGGTGCTGAGGCAGGCTTTGAGCTTGAGTCCTCAGGGGCCAGCTTGGTACTGGAATGGGCTTCATGCCTGGATCCACAGGGATAATACTGGTCCTGAGTCTGTGGGGGCTGGCTTGACACCAGGGTTTACTGAAGTGGGCCTGGTGCCTGGATCCATGGAGGTCAGCGTGGCGCTGGGATCAAACTGGAACTTGAGTCTCTGGGAGCTACCTGGAGCTCCATAGGGGAAGGAGGCCAGGGGCTTGGGGTAAGGGGATGGCTTGGCACTGGGGCTGCATAGACCAGCCTGCTGCCTGGGTTCACTGAGGCAATCTTGATGCTGTGGTCTATGGCAAAGAGGGGTGCTCATTGTCACTCTTCCCCTGCAAACAGTGGGTATCTTTCTCCATGCTTCACTGTAAAGAGTTAGGGAGGGGTGGTGTGGTGTCTTAGTCCATTCAGGCTGCTATAACAAAATACTATAGACTGAGAGGATTATAAACACAGGAATTTATTTCTTACAGTTCTCGAGACTGGAAGCCCAAGATCAGGCTACCAGCATGGTCAGGTCCTGGTGAGGACCTCTTCTGCATTGCAGAATTCTGACTTCTCACTGGTAAAAATGGCAAAAATGTTTAAAAAAAAAAATGGTAAATGGTAACAAGGGCAAGAGAGCTTTTGTGGCCCTCTTTTATAAGGGTACTAATCTGATTCCTGAGGGCTCTGCTTCCCAAAGTTCTCCCAAAGGCGCCATGTCCTAATGCCCTCCCAGGGGACATTGGTTTCAACATATGAATTTTAGGAGAACACAAACATTCAGACCATAGCACATGGGTAATGTGAAACTGTCCTTCCTGCCCTCTTCAATGCATTTTCTTATTTCTGCACTTCTGTGCTCTACTCAGGTGCTGCAAACTCTTCACTGGATTCCTTGGCTCTTATTGAGGTGTTTTCATGGGTGGATGGTTATTCAAATTGATGCTTCTGTGAGGGAAACTCCTATTCTGCCATCTTGCTGATGTCACTCCTATTAAGTATATTTTTGTATTTTCTGCATTCTTGATACACTGGCATTTGGGGATCTTGCAGACTCTGGGAGAGATTACCCTTGCCAGGACTAGTAAGCACACCACTTGGTCAGGAACACCTCTCTCACATGCAAATCAGACAGTCCCAGGTCTACAGCCCTCACCACTGCTCATTGAACTCCCGCACACCTGGCCAATACTTCCTCTGCCCTACATCATCCCAGGGCCAGTACCAGGTAACTAGAGACCATCCCTATTGTCCAAAGCCCAATGTAATTATTCCATCTAGTCAATACTAAGCCCTTTAACCCCACCCTGTTTTGCCTTTCCTGAGGAAGCCTCAATAAAGACTACAACTCAGACTTTCCCATCACTTTTGTCTTCTGTCTCCTCACCATCCTGATGCTTCCCCTGTGGCCTTGCTTGGAGTCATGTGTTCCTTTCTCTTGAGAAATAGAATTAATCCTTCTTTCAATAGCATTGGCTTTTATATGTCACCTCCATAAATTAAAATCACACAGTATACACTTTAGAACAGAAGATGCCTAATAAATTTTTGACCGTCTTAATGAAAGAATGAATGAACTAATTAAAAATAATCTTTAGTTCTCTAAAGTGGTTAACCTAAATTCACCAGGCTCGGCAGCAATAAAACACTGAAACCCTTAGTCTCTCAACTTTTATTTATTGCTGCCTTCCTTTGGGAATCTCAGTGTACTTGCCATATCGGTATACAGGAGCTGGTATATAATCTAAAGAATACACAGGGCCGACACAATAAAACTCTGTTGTATCATAAATTGGACCTCCCAAACTATCCTTTCAGGCTGTTGCAAATAAAATATATATTTCCTTCATAATTGTATTTGCTTTTTCAGAATCTTAGAGGGTTTTAGCGATGATTACCATTTTTTTTAAAGCTGTTTCAGGAAGAGCTGATGAGAGCCCTATTTTCTGGTATTAAGTTGCCCCGCAGGAGCCTTCCAGAACAATCTCATTGATCAGCCTTCTCCAGGCAGTTATTGCGTCTTCTGAGTTCTTGAAGGCTTTGCTAAGGGATCTTAGCTGGGAAGCCAAGGAATGAATTTAGGCCTTTGGGAACTGGTCTTTTATGAGATAATTTGACAGTATTGGAGGATGAGAACAGTGAAATGCAACCTAGAATCAGGACTGTGTAGATACTGTGATGGTTCAGAGAAGAGTCTTCAGGCCAGCCAGACTTGGGTTTGAATTCTACCTGAATAGCCTGAAATACACTGATTAATCCTCAGTATGCTCATCTGTAAGATGGAATGAAAACCAACCAAGTTCCTAGCTTATTCTCTAGAATTAGATGACATAGTCACATAGAATCAATTAAGTACTCACTAAAAGGAAGCCATTGTTGCATTTTGTAAGGCAGGTCTATGGAGAAGTGTTGATTTCACAGAAACAGCCTATGTCTGTGGTGCTAATGTGAGGGAAGCTCTTACCCTCCAAGTGCCCAATCATCCTAAATGCCCAGGCTCACAGACTGAAGGGAAGAGGACATTGCAAATCTGGACAAATCTGCACAGTCCCTCATTCCCTAAGCTGGGAGATCTGTTAGTGGAGGCCCAGCAGAGGCTGATCTCATCTGTGTCACCGGCCAGCATGACAGTAAATGGGATGTGCTCAGTTCCAGGAATTTGACAGTCAACAAACCAATCAGACAAACATTGAACAGACTTTACTGATCACCTACTGTGTGGAATGCACTAGGCTTAGAGAATCTATTCTTGTTCTTCCTCATGAACCAAATGAGAAGCTAAACTTCCCTGGAACTGAGCAGGCTGGAAACCACCTGCTCCTGTCAGGGGTTGAGGTTTTCCAGAGCACTGTGGGAAAGTCATTGTTGACCTTAAAGTCGGTGACTATTTTGGACTTTCCAATACAATTCAACCAAAGGCCATTGCAAAACTTAAGGAAGAAAAAGTAGAGCAATGTGATTTTCAAAGCTATGAGTTTCTGAGAATTAAAAAAAGTAACAATGCAAGGGTAATTTTTAAATGATAGTCAACATCCTGTTGAATGATCCCCAACGTTTAAAAATAATTTTATGTCTCATCTTCATTAATGTTTATTTTTATTCAATTATAGTTGACATACAATGTTATATTAGTGTCAGGAGTACAACATAGTGATTTGACAAGTTTATACATTATGCTATGCTCACCACAAGTGTAACTACCATCTGTCAGCATACAACACTATTACAATATCATGACTATATTCCCTCTGCTGTGCTTTTCATTCCCATGACTTATTCATTCCATAACTAGAAGCCTGTGCCTTCCGTTCCCCTTCACTCATTTTGCTCATCTCCCCCTCCCCCACCCCCCCAGCAGCCATCAGTTTGTTCTCTGTACTAATGGATTTGCTTTTGCTTTTTGTTTCTTTGTTCATTTGTTTTGTCTTTTAGATTCCACATATAAGTGAAATCATATGGCATCTGTCTTTCTCTGACTTATTGTGAAATTTAACATAGTACCTTTTAGGTCCATCCATGTTGTCACAAATGTGAACATTTCATTCTTTTTTATGGTTGAGTGATTTTATATATATATATATATATACTAATGTTTATTTTATTTTTTACCAATGTTTATTTTAAAACTTTAAAAATAATATATGTGCTCTTATTTTACATCATATACAAAAAAGTAACTCAAATGGGTCAAAGCCCTATACATAAGAGCTAAAATTATAAAAACTCTTAGAAGAAAATAGGGGAAAGCTTCATGACATTGGATTTGGTAATACTTCTTAGATATGACACCAAAGCATAGGCTATAAAAGAAAATATAAGCAAGACTTCTTCAAATGAAAACTTTTGTGTATCAAAGGATACAATTAACATAGTGAAAAGGCAACTTATGGAATGGGAAAAATACTTGCAAATTAAATATCTCAGAAGAGATTAATATCTAAAATATATAAAGAACTCCTATAATTCAGCAACAATAACAAAAAGCAACTGATACAAAAATGGACTTGAAAAAAGGGTTCCAGTAGATATTTCTCCAAAAAAGATATACAAAGAAGATGTAAAAATGGTCAATGAGCATGTGAAAAGGTATCTAACATCACTAGTCCTTAGGGCATTGCAACTCAAAATCACAATGAGACGATCCTTCACACCCATTAGGATGGCTGTTATCAAAAACAAACAAACAAACAAACAAACAAGCAAACAAATAAAAACCCAGAAAATAGCAAGTGTTGGCAAAGATGTAGAAAAATTGGGACCCTTGTGCATTACCAGTGAAAATGTAAAATGCTGTGGAAAACAGTTTGGAAGTTCCTCAAAATGTTAAACATGGAATTACCCTATGATCCAGCAATCCCACTCCTAGATAGATACCCATAAGAGTTAAGAGCAGGGACTTGAACAGATACTTGCACACTAATGTTAACAGCAACATTATCCACAATAACAAAATGGTGGAAGCAGCCCAAATGCCCATCAACAGATGAATGGATAAAGCACATGTGGTATATACAATGTAATATTATGCAGCTTTAAAAAGAAAAGAAATTTTGACACATGCTACAACATGAATGAATCTTGAAGACATTATGCTAAGTAAAATAAGGCAGACACGAAAAGACAAGTATTGTATGAGACTACTAGTAGGAGGTACCTAGAGTAGTCAAACTCCTAGGGATAGAAAATAAAATGGTGCTTTTCAGGGGGTGGGATGAGAAGGCATGGGGAATTACTGTTTAATGAGAATGGAATTTCTGTTTGAGAAGATGAAAGAGTTCTAGAGATGGAAAGTGGTGACGGTTGCACCACAATTGGAATGTACTTAATGCTACTGAGCTGTATGCTGAAAAGTTGTTAAAATGGTAAATTTTATGTCTATTTTTCCACAACAGAAGAGAATGAAATTCAGACACATGATACAACATGGATGACTTTGGAAATATGATAAGTGAAATAGTCCAGATACAAAAGGACAAATATTGTATGACTCCACTTAAATGAGGCACTGAGAATAGGCAAATTCATAGAGACAGAAAACAGAATGTGGTTACCAGGGATGGGGGAAAAGGCATAATGGGGATTTATTGTTTAACAGGTTCCTGTTTGAGATGATGAAAAAGTTCTGGAAATCGATAGCGGAAGTGGTTGCCCAACATGATGAATGTACTTAATGTTACTGAACTGCACACTTTAAAATGGCTAAAAAGGTAAATTTTATGTCATGTATTTTACCACAATAGAAAAAGTAGTATGCGTGCAAGTTAAAAGCATTGCATAATATAAAATAGCATAAAATGAGAAGGGAATTTCTCCTCCTCCTAATAAACACTTTTAAGTTGTTTCTAGTGGTTGTCTACATAATTCTAAATCACCCGTGTGTATACCTGTGCTTTGACCCTCCCACTGTAGATAGCGTCTGGGGTCTCCTCTTAGGGATGGATGAGGGATCGAGGGTATGTCCACTAACTCCTATCAACCCTCTGCCTCTGTCTCCTGATTGCAATATTTACATTATACTTTTGGAATTTCTAGTGGTTAATTTTTAGCTTTATTTTTTTTAATGCTTATTTATTTTTGAGAGACAGAGAGCTCACAAGCGGGGGAAGGGCAGGGAGAGAGAGGGACAGAGGATCTGAAGTGGGCTGTGCACTGACAGCAGCGAGCCCAATGTGGGGCTTGAACTCACAAACTGTGAGATCATGACCTGAGCCAATGTCGGATGCTCAACTGACTGAGCCACGCAGGTAACCCTAATTTTTAGCTTTAAATAACACACTTAAAACTTTATCTTCTGAAACCTTTTTAATATGGAAATTTTCAAACACATATAAAAGTAGAGAGAAGAGTATAGTAAGCTGCTATACCTAGCACCTAGCTTCTGCTGTGAACCCATAACCAATCTTATTTCATCTACATCCCCACTCACTTCCTTCTACTGATTATTTTGGAACAAATCTTAGACTTTGTATCATTTTATCTGTAAATATTGCAGTATGTATTTCTTAAAAATAAGAATAAAAAAACCCACAATGTAACTGTAATGCCATTACAACACCTAAAAAAATGAACAATAATTCCTTAATAGCCAGTTACTGTTGATATTTCAAAAAAAATTTTTTAATGTTTATTTTTGAAGGAGAGAAAGACAGAGTGTGGGCAGGGGAGGGGCAGAGAGAGAGGGAAACACAGAATCTAAGCAAGGCTCCAGGCTCTGAGCTGTCAGCACAGAGCCTGATGTGGGGCTAGAACTCACATGCCATTAGGTCATGACCTGAGCTCAGCTGATGTCTGATGCCCAACCGACTGAGCCACCCAGGAGCTCCTGTTGAGATTTTAATCATTTTTCTTTTTCAATTTATTCAAATCAGGATCCAAATACTAGAAGATCTTTATACTACAGTTGGTTGACATGTTTCTTTAGTCTCTCAATCTATTGGTCCCTCACCCTGCTTTTTCTTCTCATTGCAATGTAATTTGTTGAAGAAACTGTGTTGTTTGGTTTGTAGAGTTTCCACTGTCTGGATCGTCATGATTACATCTTGATGGTGTCATTTAATGCGTTTTCCCCTTGCATTTCCTTATGTTTCCTGTAACTTGGTAATTAGATCTGGAGACTTGCTCAGATTGAGATTTGATTTTATGGCAAGAACACTTCGTACATAGTTTTATTAAATTCTGCCAGACGGTATATCATGTCTGGTTGTATCTTTCTTCACGATTCCAACAGCCATTGATAACTATTGTCTGGATCCTTTAATTCATTAGTGGTAGTGATGAACTCTCAGTTTTTCTTCACTGAATAGTTGGAATGCTTCTATAAAAAGAAATTGCCCCTTTGGCTATTTGATAATCTGAAGATAGAGGAAAAGTAGAAATGATTGTTTGACTCTTAGGTTAAAACTTATTTAATTACCAGTCCTGAAAGTGGTGAGTTGATTCCCTAACATCCTGTAGTGGTTAACATTGGCTTTCTTTTTCTATTAGCATCATGGTGAAGCCATACTTGATATGTTTCAAGTCACTGTATTTCAATTCTTATTGATGTTGAAACTGTCTTGTTTTCGGCCAATGAAAGCCTCTTCAAATTTACTCCTGAATCCTCTTGACCTGATTCCAAGAATCTTCGGTACCCTCATCATTTTCTAAGGAGTAGAGGTTCCTGGCTCATGTGACACATTTGCTGACCCAGGCCTGGATTAATTATTTCTCCAAGGAATTCTGGTTGCTTTCAGTAGAAAATGGTATTTGGAGATCACAGTTTGAACATTGGAATGTTCATTGCTATTAGTTTGGTCATTGTTAAACTTTTTAAACTTTTTATTATTTTTTAATTTTTTTAAATGTTTATTTTTGAGAGAGAGAGAGAGAGCATAAACAGGTGAGGAGCAGAGAGATAGGAAGACACAGAATCAGAAGCAGGCTCCAGGCTTCGAGCTGTCAGCACAGAGCCCGACACGGGGCTCGAGCTCATAAACTGCAAGATCATGACCTGAGCCAATTTGGACGCTTAACCGACTGAGCCACCCAGGCACCCCAAAGTTTTATTTTTAAATCCATAAAATTCAGACCATATTTCTTTACCCCTTTCCTCCAGTAAATGAGAAATTTAGCACACCTTCATTTTTTTCCTACTTTTTCCTTCAACTTTCTCAATTCTGTCAGCTATAACATTACTTTTATAAATCTTCAAGACCTAACCTTGACATTATAAGGTTCTGTGACTATGATTAATCTTCCTGACTTTGTCTATAGACTGATTATTAAAACTGTAAACCAAAAACCAGCATTTGTAAAATTATAATTACATAAGTATCGTTTACTGATGAGCCTCAAAAAAGTATGACTAGATCCATAGCAAAGGAAATGTAATCTTCTTCTACTACCCAGAACCACCGTAAGGAAATCTTTGTTAACCTCATGGCCACATGGATTCTGTTTTATTTACAATTATGATTATTTGCTCAATGTCATGCCACCTTTATTCTGTTACATATTTATATATATATATTATTCTGCTATGATGTTGTATGGCTATTTATTTTCTCTGGAATTTATAGCTGTTTTATTTGTTGTTGTTGTTGACAGAAGCATATGCTTTTATCTGATTAAAAATTTCTAGGTTCCTCACCATAGAACTGTGTAATGAAACCATTTGGATTTTGAAGACATACGTGGTGGAGTCCTTTGATACATCTCATTTTAATTTTGACATTATTTGACATTAATTACAGGCCTGTTGCAGAGTTTCAAGCTAATTTCAAGCTTATTTTTATTGCACTCTTGGGTTGATTTCACTTTTTTCTGGATCACAGATACTCCTCTTTCTTGGATTCCTATTTGCTCAGATGGACTACATGTTCTAATGGTGTTTTAATTTTTAGAAAAGTTTATATAAGTTGATTCTGATTCTTCCTTACCTAAAGCTTGCTTTATTTTATTCCTTACTTGGTTGAAAGTTTGGCTGAGTATAGATTTCAGGTTTGAGATATTTCTCACCTAGAACTGTGAGTGAATTTCTCTTCTGTCTTCTGTCATTTAGTGTTGTCATTTACAAATCTCATAACTATCTTAATGACAGCTTTTGGTAGTAGGCTACAAGCCTAGTTCTTCTTCGTTTCTTCTTCCTTCCTACCAAACCTTGACTGTGTTCAAGAGTCAAGACCATTACTTAGAAGGAAGAGGCTTCTCTTCCCCAATGCTAAGGAGGGACTGATGATTCATTTAAGACAATTATGATAAAGGCATTCTTCTCACCAGTGATTGATTTAGGAATAGGTTTTTGGATATTTCTGCTTGAGCATTAGTGAGGTTAAATTGTTGCAGCCAAGAGACCACTGGGAGAATGGCAAAATGTCAGAGCTAGCAGAGTAGAAAAACAGAAAGAATCCAAGTTATTGATGCTATCATCGCACAGGTGAATTAACCAACCCTAAAGCTAACTACCTTACACCATAGAATTCTCCTCTGTAAATAGATTTTAGAGAGTCTTAGATGGTGGCTCACTTTGCTTCACTTTGAAGAGATTACTTTTATCACTATTTATAACTCTTATTTTGAATCGCTGGCACCTTGACACGGCTGACTTTTGTGTTACAATGATTCAGGCCTGATGTTTCTCTATTCTCCACAGAAGGGTAAGGAATTTTTTTTTAAGACATCTCTATAATAAATTTGATAGACTTACAGAACTGAAAAGGCTGTCAAGAGTTAATTGAGTCTATTGCCTTGACTCTAAGCAGGCCTGATGAGAAACTACCCCATAAAATTGTTCATATGCTTTTCATAGACACAGAATGTCATCACCTCCCTTGCTGCGGTGCATTCCAGCACATCGATGCCAAAGAAGGAGGCACGACATCAGAGTTTTATCCTGAAATAAATGTGGTGGCTTTTGTCCTTATAGAACCAGTTTTCTTGAGTGTGTGGAGGCATTTGTTGCTGCAAGAAAACAAAGTAATGTGCAAATTGATAAAATAGATTCAGGGAAGTGAGAGTTTGAACTGCAAGAAACGGCTTTGTTTTACAGTTTCCTAGAGTGTTCTTTTAAACATAGAGTTCACCAAATGGGTTAAAACTATAACTTAATTTCAAAATACTACCTATCTAATGGAGAATTTATTTCAAGTGCTAATGCTGTTCAATTTACAAAACCCCTCTATTATGTAGTAGCTATGCGGAAGCCTCTACTTGGGAGTGACATTTGCCTTCTCTCCACCGGGGACTTTCCTAGGGTGGGGTCATGCTCAGCTACCCTAATTCCTTCCACATGGAGGCTATGGACATCTGCAGTTGTAAACCACGATTCTTTGACACGCAAATCCCAGATGGTGCTTTGAATTTAAGGCCCATATTGCATGCAGATTTCTACCACATATGGTTTAATTTTTTTTTTCTTATTGTTAACTCAATGCATGTTCAACGCTGGGGGGAAAAGTAGATAAATATATAACAAAAGGAAAAAGAAACCTCTCATAGCCCTACGATTGTTAATGTTTTGAAATTTATCCTAGATGTTCTCTGGGCATATTCATTGATATGTATAACTTTAATTTTTCTTACAGAAATGGTATTGTGCCCTGCCCAGCGCTGGGCTGCTTCCATCCCGTACATTCATGCTGTGGATGCCGTGGTTCACAGGTGACCTGGACGTAACCCTCATGCGCTACAAGAGCCCATGGACTTAATATCATAGTTAATTGCTGTTTACCAACAGGAAAGGAGGAGCAAGGCGGCCGTTGGGCCCCGGAGCCACCATGTGCTGAGTGTCTACTGTTTGCTAGTTGAGACACTACATGCATTATCTCAACTTCTCATACCTACCCTCAGGGATGGTTTTCACCTACTACCTCTTTGCAGGTGAGGAAACGGACACCTGGACCAGTCAGATAACAGCTCAGATTGACTTGACTGCAGAGCCAGTATTTCCTATGGCACCGCAGTTCTTCCAGCAAGGCCGCTGTGATTACCTTCAGACCAGAGGAGGCAGGGAGGGGAAGATGTTGCTCCTGGAAGAAGATGGAGATGGGGATGACTGGAGTTTCCTCTGATGGACTGAAAGGGGTGCCCAGGGGCCACTTCAAGGTCAGGAGAGGACGCGAGTGGCTAAGATCAAGCCTCAGTGGGAAGGGCAGGGTCTAGGATAGACGAATCAGGAGGCATAATGAGTTGCTTCAGGCAAGGTTGGCCCCGGGGGAAGCCGTGAGGCTGAGAGAGGTTGGTTTTCACCCATCTATGAAGTCCTCAAGCTCACCAGGTGCCTGCACCCACTCAAGGGCCCCAGACCCTATGCCTGCCTCCCAGACCTCCTTGGGCAAGACCATATCACAGCGCACGTCTCCTTCCTGTCACATCCAAACTGTCACATGTAGTTCTTGAGCTCTCAGAATGCTTCCCTGCCAGAGCTCACTAAAGAACAGCATTCGTGTTGTTAGGTTAGTGCATATTACTGGCTGAGTGGGTTTCTCTTTCTCGAATACTTACACTTTAATAGCATTGTAGGCACCAGGTGCTGCCAATACAAAAATGAAGCTACTTTCTCCTAAGCAGCTCATTGTAGTGAGGAGACAGTCACTTAAATAAGTGAATATGACACAAGGGGATATGATAGATGTATGTGCTGGGGATTATGCTGTACTTTCTCCCCTACAGACGGGTGGTTGGGTGTAGTCTTGGAAGAGACTTTCGAATGCGGCTTTGAGGGCTGATTAGGGGATGTATCCAGGCCGGATGGGGGTGGGCTGGTGGTCACTGAGCAGGGTAAGCAGCACTACTGATGCAGATGACCTCTGCTTGGCTGGATAAAACAGGAAGAGGCCAGTGGGCCGGGCTGCACGGCAGAGGGCTTCCCATGATATTATAAGACATTGGGGCTATATCCTATGGGCAGCTGGCCCCATCAGATTTAAAATTGTTTTAATCAGGGGAAAGACTTAATCTGATTTGTGTTTTGGAAAGATATTCTTGGTAACAATGAGGAGGCCAGATGAGTCACTTGGAGCCAGGGAGACCATATTCCACAGAGTCAGTAATACAGGCATTTCTAGCAGATGGAGAGGGTGAGTTGGGTCAAGGAAGCCTTTTCCCAAGGTCCCAGTGAGGGAAAGACAAGCTCTGGCCTCAAAAAATGTGGCGGTACTGTCTGGTTTCTGGGTAGGTGAGAGGAGCGACGACCTACCCCCCAGCTCCTGGTTTTCACACCGAGGGGCTGAAGGCACCTGATGCTTGGCCAGGGGTTGGGGGGGGGGTGGGATGGGGACTGCCTTTGCAGAGCCTTTAAAGAAATTAAGACTTCAGTTATTTATGAATCCTGATAAATCCTGGGATTGGCCAGTGGAGGCCCTGGATACCTTTGCTGTGCTTGCTTTTTAACGGCGACCAAGTTTTGTAAAACTCTTCTGCTTCTGGAGGCAGGGAACAACACAGGGTTCTGGATGATTCATCAGGCCTCTGGCTGGGAAGTGACTTTCAGGTGGGCAGGAGGGCTCCCACCTGGAGAGAAAGCCAGTCAGACTTCGGAGTGAGAGCCAGTGCAGGCAGGGTATGGTCTGCCTCTTGGGCAGAATAGTTCATCTTAAAATTCACTTAAAGAGACAATGGAGTTTCCTGGTTAAGAGCAGGGACTCTGGAGTCAGACTGTGGGTTCAAATCCTAGCCCCTCCACTCCCTTACTATCTTCCTTGGAAAAGCCACTTTATCTCTCTGTCCCTCAGTTTTCTCATCTGTAATATAGAGGCAATAATGATACCCATTTTCCAGGTTTGTTGTGTGTATTAAATGAGGTAATATGCCTGCAGGATTTAGAGCAGTGAGCTCCTCGTGAGTACCATACATACGTTTGCTTTACTAGAGACGCAGGGCGGTGTAAGCTCCCAGGAAGTAAGCGTGCCCAGATTCAGCCTGGTCCCCTCCAATGTAGGCAGCAGCTGCACCCCAAGACACCACCCTTCTCTCCTCCCAACTTCCTGCAGATCCAAGGACCAACTGATGCCCAGACACACCCAATTAGGGGGCAGGGGAGGGGTGGCGTGGCACCTACCACCTGTCCAGAGCCCAGAGCAGCCAGGGCAGGAATCTTCCCCTGCCCAGACTGTCCAGCTGTACCTGGACCTTGCCCTGCCAGATCACCCCTTGCCTGGAGCTTCAAAGTGGTTTATTTTTTCCTCTTGCATTTGGATTCCAGAAATATTTAATGGGGTGTGTTAGAGCAAAACAGCCGTAACTTGCAATCTTTCTCTCAAGATTAAACAGGTGCATAATCCTTCTTTAGCCAAGCTCGTCAGCTGCAGCAGCTGGGAGCTCCCCATGTCTGTGGGCCTCTGTGGTTGTGCCTTCCTCCCGTCTTTGGGGCTCCCCAAATGCTCCTCTGTTCGGGGCCTTCCCGACATTCCCCAGCTGTCCTGGCCCAGTACAAAGCATTGCACTCCCGCATCGTAGCTGTGAGAGTCTGAAGTAAAAATGAAAAATATTTTTCTGTCAGCAGGTGCCTTTGGCTGAATTCACGTGATTTTGGAGGTGGGGGGTGTTAAGCTCAGTGGAAACCACACCGTGACAGGCATGTGGAGCCGTTTAGGTGAGCTCCCTGCCTCCTTCCCCTCCCAGGTGGCTCTGGCTCCCACGTTAGGGAATGTTCCCGGCATGTCCTCAGGGACAGCCTGGCAGGGGCTCAGCCCACAGGCCAGGCCTTGAAGCGGTTCTGCCTCCCCGCGGGCGAGGCAGCTCAGCTGGCCTGATGGGTGTGCTTTCTGCCACCACTCTTTTTTCTGGAAGTTTCACAGTCGTGTTCTAATACAAACAATACTGTCGGAGAGTCCGGTGGCCCCTCGGGAATTCCACTGAGCAGTGATTGATGGGCCCGAGGACAGAGCCGTGGGCCCACATCGGTCACACCTCCCGCCTGGCTCCAGAACTGGCCTGTTAGCACAGCCTGACTTGGATCATTTGTCTCCAAGTACCAGGGGATTTTCAAACAGCTGTGGAGCCAACCATTTCAAAAAGGAACATAGTTCTGGTTTGTGGTAAGAATAACACACACCGCATGTGCTCCAGAATCCAGGCCTCCGAATTCCTGGAGCGCTGGGTGTGACGGCCTTTCCTCTTTGGGCCTGCCGTGTCACCGCTTCACCTCAGTGCACAAATGGTTATGCCATTTAGGGCCACCGTGGGACTCAAACTCAGGGCACGCAGACATGGAGGACATTTTCCTCTCTTCTCCTTTCCCTGTGACCTCATTTCTGTCAAACCCCAGAGGGGAGTGGTGCCTGTTGCCAAAACCTGGGCCAGGAAGGACGTTTCTTTCCACAGATGCAAAACTATATTCCTTTCCTCTTCTGTCCTCTCCTTGCCCCTAATCCCTTAGTTGTGCAGTGTTAGTATGAAAAAGCAAAAAAGGAAGTGCAGAGAGTCAGCAGTGTGTAAGAGGCCACTTCCCCTCCTTTCCCTCGGCAGCCTAGCAAGGGAGCCCCACAGGATGGAAGGCCTCCTCCCTCCATGTCCTTCTGCTTGGAAGTCGGCCTCTCTCCTGCTGGGAGAGCTGGGGGAGCAGCAGCGTGGGTCTTTGACCCACGGGGCACAGGTTAGCCTTGTCTGCTCCAGGAGGGCTGGCACTGGGTTCTCAGAGGGGATGATGGACTGAGGCTGGCAGTAGATACACAATAAAGATGCTAAGAAGGAGAAAGAGAGACCAAGAAAGGGAAGACAGCGTATCAGAGGCTGGTAATCAGCAAGACACAATGACCTGAGGTGGAGAACAGAGAGGGAAGTGAGAGCAAGAGCAGGGGCATACAGCCACCCTCAGCAGGAAGGAGAGTAGAGCAGCGAGGTCTCCAGAGCCCCACGGACTGTCCCGTACCCCAGGCCAACCTCATGGCTGTTTGATGGGACTGGGACTCCAGGCGGGACCTGAGACTGGGATCCCCCCCCCCCAACTTTATTTCTTCCAGAACTGCCAACCCAGGTTGAAAGGAAGGGAGGAGAGACTTCTCCATCCATCCTGCCCACCCCAGGGCTGGCTTGTGGGAAGGGTGCCTCTGAGAGCGGGTGCAGCCTCCTGAACCTCGCCATTTGTGTCCAAGTGAGCTGGAAAATTCTGGAGCCCAGTAGACTCAGCCAAGGGACCAGCCAGCCAGCAGACCAATGCCTTCCAAAGATGCTGTCTTCTTCTCGTCTGATGTGGGGCCAAGTGATTGGGACACTGGTGGACACTGAAGGGCCATGGGAAAGCAGGGTTTATAGATCCCAACAGTGTCTGTGATATTGGAGTGGCTTATCTACAGGATGTCATGGAGAGCCCAGTCAGGGTTTAGTTCTTTTGTCTGCTTCAAAGCTATCTCTACAGGGAAAAAAAAATCCAATCTTGGAGATGTTGGCCCAGGCATGATCCTCACAGATGACATAAACAAGCTACCCAGGGACATGGGCAACCCTTACTGTGACTCCTCTGCTTACCCTCTAGCAGGGGAGTGACTAGCATTTGCTGAGCCTGGATGGTCCTTCTCCCTTTCTCATTCCTCCACCTCTACTCCTACAGTGTGTGAAGAGAGGACTCGGAACATAAGTATCCTACTTACACACGCATATACACACACAGACATATTCACTATGAAAGTAATCATAACCACTTACAGAACATTTGAAAACAGAGAAGGAAAAAAAATCCCCATGATCTCACTTAACAAAGCAGCTGGGACAATTTGAGGATTATTTCTATTTACCTTTTGTCATATGAAAATGCTAATTTAAACACAGTAGTAGTTTTATTCTCAGTACGATTCTGTGCCCTCCTTTTCTCATTTAATATTTTGTCATAAGAATTTTAGATGTTGTTGTATAGCCTTGACAGTTATCAGTGAACATGAGAGATTAATATTCCAGGAAATGGATGGACAATGGACAAGAGTCCCATGGTTTGTTTTGGATATTAGGTGATTTCTGCGTTTTCAGTTCTCTGCAGTATAGCCTTTTCACAGTTTGAATTTGTCTCTGGGAGAGATGTACCACCAGTTTTGCATTACGTTAGCCCAGCACCATAGACAAGGGTCGCCATCTTTATATATATATATATATATATATATATATATATATATTTATACATACATATGAAATTTATTGTCAAGTCAGCTAACATACAGTGTACATACAGTGTGCTCTTGGTTTTGGGGGTAGATTCCCGTGATTCATCACTTACATACAACACCCAGTGCTCATCCCGAAAGTGCCCTTCTCAGTGAAGGGCTGCCGTCTTTTGACCCTGTGCCATTTGCTGCAAAGGAAACTGTGTCAAGAGTGTGGATGAGTCAGTGCGCATCCACGACCATTGCTGGGCTGGCTCAGCCCCTTCTGGGTGAAGGGTGCCACAGATTACTACTGTTGTTGTAGTTTCTAAGTCAATGGATCAATTGTTGGAGTAAAGCAAGTTACAGGCTCATCATTCCCAGTTGGGTGGGCTCTGGAGAAATGGCCTTAGCTGGGACTGCTGGGACAGATTTTAGGGGACATTTGTGGCCCTTTTGAAATGCACCAGGTGCCTCTCAGGGTGGGCCACCTGTCCACCTCCCCCCAGTCCTGAGCAGGAAGCAAAGTTATCCTGACAAAGGTGCACCCACCTCTTCCATCCCTGAGGGAAGTACTTACTGCTTCTCATTTGCCTGAAGCTCTAGGATCCCACCCTACAATGTCCCCATCAGCAGTAGTAAGGGCACAGATGGGGGTGGGGCTGGCTATGCTGTGCGTTTCTCAGCACCACCCTTTCATTTCACTGAATTAAATTCAAGGAGATGCAAATCCCAGGAAATGTTGTTTGTAAATGCAGAAAATTTGAAATACACAACTATCGAAGAACAGAGCACATCATTTGTCAAAATAATAGCATAGAAACTATGCTATTGATATAGGATGCTATTTGTAATGCATATTTGTGGGGAAAGCATGAGTCCAGGTTTTTTAAAATTAATTTATTTTGAGAGAGAAATTCAGAGAAGGTGTGTGTGTGCACACATATGCGTGCGGGGGAGGGGCAGAGAGTGAGAATCTTGAGCAGGCTGCACTGCCAGCACATAGCCTGATGCAGGGCTCTAACACAACCATGAGATCATGACCTAAACCAAAGTCAAGAGTCAGACGCTCAAGTGATTGAGCCGCCCACGTGCCCCTATAAAGGTGCATATATCTTTTTTTTTTTTTTTTTTTTTTTTTTTATGCTGGGTATGAAGCCTAATGCTGGCCTTGATCTCACAACCCTGAGATCAAGACGAGAGCTGAGCTCAAGAATTGGATGCTTAACTGGCTGAGCCACCCAGGTGCCCCACGATCTCAGTTTTTACTGAATAAATGACACACACACACATACACATGCAAGTTTAGGATGCTAAAAATATACACTTAAATGTTAAAATGCTATTTCTGGATAATGAAATGATGGGTGAACTTTACTGTCCTCTTTTCACTTAATTATATTTTCCACTTTAATATAATTAGCATACAATAGTTGTGTAATTGTTAAAAGGTGCTCTTTATAGTACAAAAATATCTGTCACCCACATTTCTTTTCACTTCACAAAGCCTTTCATAAATACTATTGTATTTGATCATCATGGCAACACAGGAATAAATCAAGAACAGTATTAAATAAAATTTATTCGATAAAAATGTATTAAATAAAATAAAATTCAGTAAATCTCACACGCCATTTTATAGATGAAGAAATAGATGTTCTGGGGGCTCTCACGGTACCATGTTCTTTCAGGATGGACTCTCCATTCTAGACTGTCAGCTCCCTGCGTCCAACAGGCAATCTCTGAGCTGCATTCCGCTTAAAACAAAACAAAACAAAACAAAACACAAAAAGATCAGTTTCCTAACTTCTTCAATCTGGACAAGAGAGCTAAGAACACAGCTCTGATCATTTCCCGGCCCTGCCCAGAGCCTCCAGTGGCTCCTCTTGACTGCAGGGCAGGGGTCCTCAATTCCGGACATTCTGAGCTGGATCATCCTTTGTTGTGGGAGTGTCCTGTGCACTGTAGGGTTGTTAGCAGCATCTCTGGCCTCTTGGTAGATGCCAGTAGCACCCGCCCCGACCTCCCCCACTTCCCTCAACACATACCCAGTTGCGTCAGCCAAAAATGCCTACAGACATTTTGTCTCTAGACAAAATTGTGCTCGGCTGGGAACCAGCCAGCGTCCCTGAGCCCCTACCCAGGCCTCTGGTGACTTCTGTACCAACTCCCTTGCCAGGGCCTGTCTCACAACCTCGGCATCTGTGTGATCCCTCACCTCCACCTTCTTCACATCTAACTTCTCGGGCAGGTGGAACCCGTGTACCCATGGGGGCGGGGGGCTTCCTCTGTGGCCTCACGGCACCCCGTGCTAGCCCTTCCTGTTGGTGTGTGGAAATCCCCAACTGCTTGTCTGTCTCCTCAGTGGAGTGTGAGCTCTCGAGCACAGGGCCTGTGTGGCGCCCACCTCCTAGACCTTCGTGCCTGGGAAGGAGACATGGCACACACTTTATAAAATACTTGCATTGGAAGGAAGAAGAGAATGCAAAAGGGAGCAAAGTTACTTGCACTTTCATGATCCAGCAATCTCATTTTTTTGTATTGTTCGAAAGGTCCGTTTATGACTTG
Source organism: Panthera uncia (assembly GCF_023721935.1). NCBI lineage: Eukaryota > Metazoa > Chordata > Mammalia > Carnivora > Felidae > Panthera > Panthera uncia. Next base: position 27,954,741 of record NC_064809.1, on the reverse strand, counting down.
TCAAGACTTGTCGTGAACTGGAAGAGGACTGTACACGCAGTCACAGCTGAGCTTGTCCTTACCAGCCCAGGGAAATGGAGAGTTCTGATGAGTGGCCTTAGAGAAGCAGCAGCAGGAGCCGCAGTGACATAACACCAGTGGATGTGAGTTTCTCAGGCCTCTGCCTCTCTGAGCCTCAGTTTCCTACTCTGAAAACGTGAATCATAAAAATGCCCGCCTCGGAGTTGAGAGCGGGGATGCATTGAGCTGGAACATGTGGCTCCCCCAGCGGTCCCAGGTGTGTAAAGAGTGTTCAGCCCATGGTAATTGAATCAAAGTTACAATCTGACTTGTAGCATCTGTAGGACCCCCACCAGGGCCATGATCTGATATTGGAACCGGCCCTGAGGGATTCCCTTTCTTGTCCCGGCCTCCTGAAGCGAGCTGACAGGACAGCCTTTGATGGCTCCTGTCCTGTCCTGTGATTTGCATTTTCCAATACCTCAGAGGCATTCACCATTTTCTACTTGTTCCCTTTGGGTTATTCCCTGGTTGTCGGGGCTTTCTCCCATGTTACTGAACGCTCCATCCCTGGGCTGGAGCCTGGAAACTCAGGCTCAGGACAGCTGCAGCTTGCAGTTGGGAACAAAGCTCCCAAGAGCGGTGTCCCTGGGCAGCATTGAAGCCCACTGAGGCTCCTCTTACTCTGGGGTTTGGCTCCAAGGAAGTGGCAGCAACGGTAGGAGGCAGGATGGCCCTTTCCATGCAGCAGGGTCTTGTGATGCCTTTGTGGCCCTGCCCTCAGAGACTACTGCTGCTGTAGGTTTGGAATGTCCAGTGTGGAGTCCAGGGACATAAACACGAAACCCACTGATAGTAATACCACATGGTGCTCTAAACCATGGATTTTTTTTTTTTTTTTATCCATTTTTGTCCCATGGATATCATGGGAATTCATTATTTCCTTCATTGCTTAGGCTGCTAGGTAGCTCAGAGTCCAAATCGTGTCCTGTCTCCCTGCACCTGAGGCAGATCGTTTAGTGTGCACATTTGTGAGGTCATCTGACTTTTCTTTTCTTATTCACATTTCCCTTCAGTCACTCAACAGTTATTATTGTTATTATCCTGAACAGAACCTTGTGTGAGGTTCACAGAATCATGTCTCAACAACCAGGATGCTGGACAAAGGACACACCGGTCCCCCTCTGTCCCGTTGTCTGTGTGCAGTAGCCAAAGGCTTCAGGAGTCAGAGGCCCAAAGAGCTGGGGTCGCTTCTGTCGTAGGTTGTAAGTTCATTGAAAATCCTGCCCTGTCGGTTTATTTTCTTTCAGTCCCATGTGAGGCAGTGCTAGTTTTCACAGCTCTTCACAGGACTCAACACCTGGTACGAAAGACGAATTAAAGTGGATCCGCATGCCAGGCACATTTTGGTTAAGTCAGATGATTTTCAAAAGAAATTCTCTGAGACTCCTCACAGCCTTTCGGGAGATGTCCCTTCCACCCTCCCTCTCCCTCTCCTCCCCACCCCCCCGCCCCGGCTCTCTCTCTGAATCTCCCCTCGTCTCACATGTGCCCCACTCGCCTTTCTTTTCTTCCATCCAACATACCATCACTAGCTAAACAAGTTACTTCACTTATTTGAGCGTCAGGTTTTTTTTTTTTTTTTCAATCCCTAAAAGAGGAATTGAAAAACACCTCATAGGAAGATTGTGTGAATTACATTAAATTTATTTGTGTAAAGCACTTAGCATATTGTCTGACACAGGAGAAGTGTAACAAACGCTATTTTTATTCAATCATTCAACAAACATTTATGATATACCATATGTTGAATGCTGGACACACACGATCAGATATTTCCCAAGGGAAAAATAATTCTCTTTATTTAAATACACACATACCCCATAGTAATCTGGGGCAGAGAAGCACTGAGACCCCACTAATGGTGCATACTGTGAAAGTCCTAGAAGAGGCTGGATCGGCACATGGCTTCATCTTCTCTGGAAACCTTTCCCGGGTTGGCGTCAGCAGTTCTTGTCTCCTTCCCTCGCCTCTCCCTCCTTTGGCGTCTGAGACCCTCCTTCTCTGGTTCAGGGTTACCTTTAGGGTCGCAGCTCCTGGCTGCACTTTAGGCCAGGCAATTCCAGGACTATACTCCACTGTCCAGTCCTACTTGGGCTACTTCAATTGCCACTATCTTTATGCAAATTAGCCCCCAAAAGAGGACTCTTAATGTTATATTTGCTTCCTCCCCTTTTTTTTCTAATCACGGCCTGACTGCTTTCCGTTTCCCTCTCTGCTTTTGTGAACCTGTTGTGCCCGTGGCGCTCACAGGCTCTAAACACCGTCCATTCAGTGATGCCACGAGTGATTAATCTGTGGCTAGTTTCCTTCCATCTTCCCCAGAGCGTGTGCAGGGCCCATTCATCAAGATGCCCAGATAATTGAAGCAATCCACCTTCGTTCAGGGCCACGCTCTGGGCAGTGATGCTGGCCCGGAGAGCTGTTGTGTTGCATGTAATTACTCTTCCCGTGTGAATCCCCGGGGCCCCTCTCTGCCTCTTGCAGATCCCCATCACCTTGAACGGTGTTTCTGCACATGCCTCTCCCCTCCTCTCCACCAAGTCCTTCTGTGGACGTTCATCCCGGGCTGGCTTTCACGATGTTTTACCCTGACCCTGAGAAGAGCCGTTGGCATTGACAGAGCAGGCAGACGGACTCACTGAAACTGCGGTTAGAGGGAGCTGAGTTGGCCACTGGAGAGAACTGTCTTCCCTGAGGTTTGGAGAAGCAGAGATCCACTACCACGAAGGTGGTGTGATGTTTCTCAGAGAGCTCGAGGGAAAGGACAGAATGGGGATCTCTTTTGACAGATGACTGGCGAACTGGATGTCCTCCCTGACCTGCGTCCAGTGGAAGGAGAGCTGTTAAGCTCAGAGGTGGCCTTAGCCACTGTCTGCTCCAGCTGCCCTCACAATGCCAACCTTGGGATGCCTTTTCTTAGCACAGATCCTCTTTAATTATTCACTTATTCACTCATTTACTTATCTCACAGATATTTGGGATGCACGGCATTGCACTGCCATATCCTTGCTTCCCAAGCACGATGTGGGTAGAGGTGACGGCAACAAAGTGGTGTCCCGCTAACCTGGAGGAATGAAAAAGTTGTATAAATATCATCAATATTGTCTCCAGACCGTCAAGTTGATAAAAGCAATAAACATCACCGATTGTTTTAGGGGATATTCTGCAAGGGAGGCTTTGCATTCAAGAGGATATTATTTCTTCCAACCAGTGCCAATCAACAATGGCAACGAAACAAAGAGGCATAAATCACCGCAATAAAGAAGACTCTCGTGAGTATGACCTTGTAGCTGTATGCCGCAGCAAAGGATCTGAAGCCCAGGATTAGACTTAGTGGTGTAACCTCAGAGACCCAGAGAATGTGAGGTTGTCATTGTCCTTGAAGCCCTGAAGAGTCTGACTGCCTCACTTGGAGTTCAAGTCTCCCAGAAGGTGGCCCCAACTTGATTTTCTCCTAACAAGCTGCATTAGACCTTTAGAGGAAGCAGCACTGTCATGATCGTGGTGTCTCATTTCTACTCTCCATAGAAGTGAATATACGATATTAAAAACCATAGAATAAGTACAAGGAACACAACTCTAATTTTCTCCATAATGTTTTCTTGATGCTTTTTTAAAAATAGCAAGCAACAGATTCTTAAGCAAAAGTTGGTGTCCTTGCTGTGTTGATGTCTTGCATATGTGCTGAGTTTGATAGAGGGTAACCCATATTGTCCACTTTGTCCCCATAAGAACCCTCCATTCAGTCGGCTCTGATCTCGATCCCAAGCTCAGGACTTTGTTTTCTCATGAACTTCCTTTGTGCCAGAATATTTCTTTTCTTCTCTGTCTACATAACTTTTTACTTTTCATCTACAGCCCTGTTTAAATTATGGCCCAACCCTCCCAAACCGGGAAGCCTCCATGGTCATTCCCATACAGGGAAAGCTTTCTTGCCACATCACTTAATAACATACCACTTTGTGACATGTCCCACATTGTTACTTCATGTGTGTATTTAATTTAAGTGTTCCTGTGTCCATTTCCTAATGAGCCTATGAGTTTTTGAGGGCAAGACTCAGGTGTTACATTTCTGTCTCTCCTTTTGATGCTGCTGGGTGATAGACAGCACTCACATTTTAAGGAAGCTTGTTCCTTGAGTCAGTACTTCTCAATCTGAGGAGCAGAGAGACTCACTTTAGGAGTAGAAATTCTCTGAGACACTGAGAATACATTGCATCCTGAAAACATTGCGCTAAAAGTGGGTGATCCCTTGGTGCCAACGGAATAGTAAATTAAAATGCACAATCAAGCACTGATTAACATGAAGTGAAAATACAAAACTTAAATGTCATTACAACGTCATTGCTTAGGGAATATATCCCTAGCACCCTCTTCCACTCCTATCCCTGCTCTCCACTGTCTTGTTCCACTACAATCCGTGTGCACCAGGGGAGTGGGAACAGGCCAACTGCATTTCTATGGGGTGAGAAGCTTGGAAAAACCTAGAGCTTTAGATCCTTAGTACATTTAGATTCTGGTACAGCATCTTCAGGTCAAATTTCTTTGTGTTAGAGCAAGGACCAGGAGAAAAACCATCAAGGTAAGTGCAAGATTCAAGGTAGAGAGAGGGGTTGCTGATGCCAGATGCTGTGGGTTACGTGGCATGGATGCAAGGAAGTGGGCATAGTTTGTAATATACCGCTCATGAGGAAAGAGGTATAAAAGGATTTCAATCTAAATTGGAACCACAGGATATGAAATAAAGAATCCCATGCATTTGCCCTCAGAAGAATGGAATTTCAGAACCAAGATACTGTAAATTCAGAACCAAGATTTTCTGTAAATGCTTGATTTACAGAAGAGTGAGCCTCAACTCCTCAGCAAGAACATCTGTCAAGAATCCCTTCCTATCTTCAAGTCCATGAACTTTCTATACTTGGACTTTGGCTGGACTTCCCCCTCTTTGCACTCCTTGCCCATAAATATAGCCTGCCCCAAACCCTCAATGGACTTGCCTGTAGCTTGCTAAGGAATGCATTTTCTGAATTTTGGTTGTGCTGTTATTCCCAAATAAATCTAAATTCTGGTGATTTGAGCTTGCCTCAGTTTACCTCTTTATTTAGATCAACCGAGGGAAGATGAGAGGGAGCCAGACTATAGCAGTAGATTGGGTATTGTAGGAGGTAAGAAGATGAAGGTAGAAGGGAAGGGGCTGGAAACTTGAGGAGGAGCAGAGATGAAAGAAAGTCTTTATTATTTAGTTTCTTAATATGGAGATGAGCACATTTATATTCCCTGTAGGTCCTCATCTTCTTCAGTCCGATGGGGAAACAAAGCAGACAGCTGCAGCCACGGGAGACAGACTGGACTGACCCTCTTCACCCCAAACCCAAAATTCCATGGAAAGGTTCTCACTGATCCAGCTGAGTCTTTAGGAGCCCAACTAAGGGTCAAAAATTTTGTATCGAGGCTGTGGGGAGGAGGTCCTACGTAAGTACATGCCAGCACCTATGGAGGTCATGCAGATGGAATGGAAAGGAGAGCAGTTTTCAATGAAGAGGGGTGTTCATTAATGTGTGTAGTTTGGAGGTGGAAGAGAGTTTAGAAAATTTGAGAAGCTCATAACTCAAGCTTATTTTGTTTTGTTTTTTGTTCTTGGAGAAGTTAGGGCCACTGCAAAGAGTTAGGGGGTCGATGGAGATTTGAGTTACTGAGGGCTTGGAATATTACAATGCAAAATGAGAAAGCCAGCAGAGCAACTGAGCAACTGGGACATGCATTCAAGGGTAGGAAGCATTGTTGTGTCATGGTATCAATACTGATTTTTTCACTTAATGGACATTATTGATGACAACCTCCATTATCTCCCAGCATCCTAAACATAGATGGCACCAATAAAAGCAGATAGTTGGGCTGATCCAGGGTTGGAGAGCGGCAATATAGATGCATCAGGAAAGGAGGCAAACCAGTGGAGGAGAGGGGAAGGGCTGAAGTAAGTGTCCACACAAGAGTAAGTGTCCACACAACTTGGTATACAGACCGGGACTGATGTTTTGTTTTTCATTTTAAAAGGGAGTATTTAATTCAACATAGCAATGAGAACTGAACAGTATTAAAAACAGGAGTGGCTTAAAATGCATTTTAATCTAGTTTCCTTTGGAGGAGTTTGCTAGTTCTCTACAGCAAAAGGATGCTAGGAAAATGTCCGTAGAAAACAGAAATTCTCTCAGGATGCACATCTAAAATTCTTAAAAGGGCTTAAAGATTCAGGGAGGAGCTAACCAACTGTTGTGTTTCAGTAGTGCGTCTTATCATGGCCCTTGCAAATGGAAATGACCCTTCAGGTAAGGCGGGCACATTGTGGTTTGCTGAGGAAAGTTCCATGTAATTATCAATGGCACCTCTTTTCACTATTGAGAGGTCCCAATTTTGATCTTAGTCAGCTCATACTTGGTCAGGTCTGAAGTGACTAGGGCAAGTGGTCTCTCAGTAATGTCACTTCTTTGTGTGTGGTGCTGCAGGCCTGATGATCTGGAAGGAGTAAACTTTGGCTCTCAAACTGCTTCTCTCTTCTTGGTGTGAATGGAGACTCCTGGAAGTCACCAGTGCCTGCAGATCTGGGGTCCAAAGAGAAAGGATCAGTGATAGAAACAAAGCTACCCTGTCCTGCTGGTTCCCCGTAGGGGAAGCCACATAAGCAAAGGCTAGAGAAAATGGTTACATTCTTTGTTGCAGATGGCTTAGAAAATACTGCCCATACTGAACTGGATTCCCCTAGGCCATTTGATACACCCAGGGTGCCTCAAGGCAGGAAGTCCCAGAAACCACAGGCAGTTTGTGACCGCCCACTTCAGCTTTTTTCAGCATGAAAAAGACATGGGCCATGCAGGAATCATCTTTGTTTCTTGCCACAGTGAAGACCGATGATGTCTTGCATAAAGTAGATTCTCAATACATACGTGACTGAATGCGTGTCCTCTACAGGACAGACTGGGGTTGTTCTGTCTTAGAGGTGCCTCAGTTGGTGGCCTTCAACTTGGTATACAGACCTATATGTGTACAATGCAGCACAGAAGATGGGGCAGGTGAAGGTGGGGAAGAAGGCTGGCACGAGCTGGGATAGATTTTTTTTTCCTGAGCCCAGCTGGTGATCAGCTTATACCCTAAAGCAGAAGGATTAATAACCAGAGTAATTTTATCCCCATCAGAATGTAACTACAGATGTGGGCTTATTGGGTGAAACAGCTAATCCTTTCTACATTTGGCTCACTCATGAAATACGATGCCTGGGGTTGTCAAAAGCACTATTTCCACATGGGCGTGCTGCTGGGTGTGCAGCTCTCCTGGGCTGTGTGGGCAGCTGTCGACTGTCTGTGCTCTTGCTGTGGGTGAACTGACTTCTCACTGGACTGATGGAGGGGAAGGGAACAGGCCTGTGTGTATGTGTGGACACTGAGAGGAGGGAGGGTGTGGTTGAAGGAAAATGTCAGGTGTTGGAGTAGGTCGGTGCGAAAAGAGGCTGGAGGGAAAAAGACTCTTGGAAAAACCTAAGCTTCCTTGCAACCGTGTCTTACAGCGTCAGGGATAGGGAGGCAGCAGGAAGAGGGAAGAGGGCTGCGGAGAGGGGGTGCGCCTGGGTGTACACGTGCTCCAGATCTGAGCCAGCAGGCACCCAGGGATTTACAGCGTGGCAATGGTTGGAGGCTCCAACGCCAGGAGACTCAATTAATCAAAGAGCTGCTGCTGATGGAGCAGAGATGAAAGGGTTTCCAGGCCAGTCAGTGATATGCTTGGAGCTTTTCCCCGGGCAGCCACCCTGGGGTGAGTAACAGGAGACAAGATTCTTTCTGAGAGCTAAGGTCTGCGAGTTCCACGCCGCCACGGAGGGAGGCACCCAGGCAGCCAGTGGGCGTTAAGCGGGCGTGGTCAGGGCGACGGGGCGTGGCCCCAGCACCCGGGCGGCGCGCGTGACCGCCCCAACCCCGGCCGGCTCGGCGCACCACCTCCCGCTGGGCGTGGGGGCAGGGGGCGGGGAACGACGGTGGTCCCGGTGGGCCGCGTGCCTCCTACCTGACCCCGGCCGCTCCCTGCGCGGTGATCCGGGTCCCAGGTTGGGCGGCGCAGCGCAGGGCGCCGAAGGCGTCGCCCTCCCTTCCACCCACCATTACCGGGCTCGGCTGGTCGCTCCGACCCGCTCGCTCCCCCGCTTCTTTTCAGTCCCAGGCTCGGGGGGCAGGAGAGGTTAAAGCTTCATTCCAGTGAGCTACGTTCCAGAACCTTTAAAAAATGCCCCGGGGTTCCTGGAAGACGTTGAGAGGAAAGCCGAGTGTCCGACGTCCCCACCCAAATGCTCCTGATCCAGAGAGACCGCCTTTGACTGAAGAGTCCCGGTGGGTGGGAGGAAAGGGCAGAGTGGCTTGTAAAAAAAAAAACAACCTTCTTATCCATTCGTCTTCCTTCCCCTACCTTCTTCCCTTGGGTTCTTAATTAATGTCCCCCCTTCCCTCCAGCCCAAAGAATCTGGAGCCTAAAACCCTTCTCCCACAGGGCAGGGCGGGCCCACCGAGGCCGCCCTTAGCCCGGGAGTTCAGGCGGGGCCGCGCAAGGAAGGATTGCGCCTCCCGGGCGGGTCTCGGGGTTGGAAGGCTCACATCACCATGGCAACGAGGTCCTCGCTTCCCGTGGGAATAACGAACTCCCGAAAGTGCAGCAAATTGGAAAGGGACCTGCTGAGTGCCAGCTGGGGCTCTAGGCCCGAGGGGGGAGGGAGGTGGTCTGCAGAGGGCGGGCGGGGAGGGGGGGGGGGGCCGGGGTACGACCGGGCCTGAGGGGCGACCCCAAGCGTGGATGCCGGCCTGCGCGTGTTTCCTCTGAGTCAGGTGGGGCCGCACATGCTGGACACGTGACACGCCGTGCTTCCCGGGGCCGCCAGTAAGCAGATGTAGTTGCTGACTTGCTTAGAGCAGTGTCCTGGCTCTGGCTAAGTGGGACGGTTCCCTTCTGTTCTGGCTCGCGGCTGAATTCAAGTTCTATGTGGCTGAGGCCATTAGTTTATTTTTTACAATTTTTTTTTTTTGGAGTTTTAAAAGTTGTTTTAGTGGTAAAAAGAAAAAAACACTTTTTAACCCATCAATAAATGTGTAAAGAAGGAAATGAAAATGATCCCCAATCCCCAATTCTTACACCCAAAGATAGCCACTATTAACATTTTGTTGTCATCCTTCCAGATTCGTCCTGCACGCATGTTCACACGTGAATGTAGTATTTACTAAAGTAGATTACTCTGCACATGATGCTTTGTCACTTACCACAGACAGGGAAAGCGGGAAGAAAAATCGATTTATTATTTCTAATGGCAACATAGGATTATCATAACTTATTAAGCATTTTTTACTGCTGGAAGTTTAAGTTGCTTCCCAATTTTTACTCTTCTTTGTGGGAATAAACATCCTCACACGTACATTTTTGCATACAGTCTGTTAGTTATTTTAAGTTAAGTGAAACTTCTAGAGTTACTGGGTCAAAGAATAGGGCCTTTTGAGATTTTGATGTACATTTCTCAATTCTGGGTCTCTGGGTTGTTTCAGAAGCAAGTGGGCTTTTTTTCTCCTCCATTGGTACTAGGAACAACAGGGTGAGCTCCTTTATAATAATGGTGTCTTGGTTCCTATTTCCGCCAAAGCAAAATCTGAAACAAGAATAGTATGGCGTGTGAATATTTATTATATCTATTGGGTGTGAATAGTGTTTTTTTTTTCAGAGGTGATCCCAGAAGCACACTGAAAGGTAAGCAATTAAAAGTGCACTAATGAAGGGGTTACTGCTGTGGGCAACTGGGGGGCCCAGTCAGGCTGGGGACCCTCTGAGAGAGCACATAGAACACTCCTAGGAATGGATCCCCATTTATTTCTGCAGGACATTAACTCTCCAGATCACCCAACCTTCCCCACTGTTGTTTGGAAAATGTCTGCAGGTGAGTTCTGAGGTAGGCCAAGGGGATATGGCCGAAGCGTCTACAGCCTCAGCCACAAATGAATTATTACAACTTGCCCTGAACCCAGGCCAAGGGATGAGGTTAATGCAGGATAAAATTGCGTAATGGGCTCCGATTTTCCCCAGCCCCTCCACCTTCCCTCTCTGTTCCCTAAGCCATCTCTCGGTGCCAACTTCAGCTGCCCAGGGCTCCCAAAGTATTGAATCCTCTAAGGCATGTCAAAGAGGTCTTCTCAAGGACTTGCTCTAGAGTGTTAGAGACCAAATCTGTTACTTTTCCAGGTACATTTACATTTTAAGACTGAAACCAGAGGGGAGAATAGTTCTTCACCGGAGGAACTGATGAGAATGCTGGTATTTCAGGCACTGTGGCAGCTGGAAGCTTCTCTGGCAGAGGCAACCGAGGCCGAGGCCGTCCAGCAGAGGAATTCTGTGTGTCCTCTCTTGACCTGCAACAGGTGAGAGGCAGTTGGAAGGCGGAAGTGCAACAGGAGAGAGAGTCCAGAGTCTTGTTTCTCTCACAAGGATGACACTCACTGGCCTGCACATTTAGAAAATGAGGCGGGAAAGAGGAAATACTGCTGAATTGGCTGGACAGACTAGGAGAGCAATGAGCCGCCAAGGCAGGTGTAGAGAGAAGTGGCCCCTCTTGGCTCTGGCTGAAAGGGGACACTCAAATGAGGGATTCAGCCTCAGTTCATATCTTCCCTACCTAGGGTCTTGCCTGTCCTCCTTCCCCTCTGGCCACTCTTTCTCAGTGTCATTAGGGGTCCACTTGTTTCTGCCTGTCCCGGACATGCGGGTGCTACTTGGAGATCTGTCCTGTACTCTGTTTTCTACTCCAGCAGCACACGCTGTTGGGGAGGTCAGCATCCCTCTGGGCTTCCACTGCCATCACACACAGATGCCATACAGATGGCTGGCCCAGCTGTCTCTCAGGAGCTCATGTCCCACCCCCCCGCCCCCAGAAGCTGACAGAAGTCATGGCAATGGGTGGCATCTTGGGGTAGACGCGTACTCCCTCCAGGCTGTATGGTCTCTGGTTGTCACGTTTGAAAGCCAGTGTCCCTAATTAAGTTGTGAGCTGTGTGAGGCCGAGTGCTTTGACTTTTCCTTCCCTACTTAGCCACACGAAGTGGCCATCAAACAATGGCTGAATTGCCTGCTGTAGGAGTTTCTCCACCAGCACCACTGCGGGATCACCAGAGCAGTCCTGCTCTATGTGGGCACCTTGGTTTCTCCTGACACAGTCCCTGCCCTCAGCCATCTGCCCTTCTGGGAAGCGTCTGCTCACCAAATCGGTAGTGCTTCTCAGCTCATCCTCCTTGTCTGCAGTATGTGGCACTGTCTGCCCGTTCCACAGTCCTGAAACTCTACCCTTTCTGGGCCTCCATACATCACACCCTCCCAACATTCCTCGGCCCAGTGAGCTGTTTCCTTTTGTCCCCTAAGATACCGTGCTTTGGAGCAGCATGAGGGAGTGGAAAGAATGTAGGTTTGGGAGCCAGAGTGACTGTGTTTGAGTCATTTATTAGTTGGGTGACCTCTCTGGCCTCCATTTTCTCACCTGTAAACTGCAGATAATTGTGGCGTTGGAAGATATAGGAAAAGCGCCTGACACAAAGTAATTGCTAAATGCACAGCAGTTATGGTTGTTCTTGTGAGACTTTGCCAAGCATTACACAATCCCGTGTTGACTCATGCTCACCTCTGGGCTGAGGAATGCCAGCACTCTCTCACCATCCCCGACTGTTCTCCTGCGTCTGGTCTCTGTCTCCCCATATCTGCTAAGTATTTCCACTTTTGATTTCCTGCCATGACCTCAGTATCAGCCTGCACAAACCAGTCTTGTCTCTTCTCCAAAGCTTTTCCTGCTTCAGGATTTCCTTGAGTCAGTTGTCCACACAGACTCTTGGGCTTCAAAAGCTTGGAAGTGTCTTCCTTTGCCTTTCTTATTTGGAAATAAGGATTATTATTGGCAGAGGGCCTTCACATGACTTCTGATTTACCTGCAACAGTATTTTGAAATAGGCTATTCTACAAATGACGCCTGGAGAGGCAAAAGCATCTGCCTATGGGGGAGTGGTAGAGCAGGACTCAGACTCAAATCCTGGGCTTATCCCATGTCTCAGAGATTCCCTCCACTAAACGACTGGTAGCCTGGCTGCTCCCAAGTCCCACTGACCCCAAATGCCGAAGTCTGTCCATCCTAAAAACAAGCTGACAAGCCTTTCCCAACATCTCCCTTCAGCTCCAAGTTTTCTCTCACCTCTCCTCAGAGACACACTCCTTTAAAAACTTATACGCATCTACTAGTTGGATTTATCCTCTTCTCTTTGAGTCCTCAATGACTGCAGTCTGGCCTACAGTGCCCCTGGATTGATGCTTGCCAGGGTCATTAGGTCACTTTGCCCTTTCACCGCCACCCCCCCCAAACATCCTTTCTCTTTAGTGTCTCCCCTGAATTCCCTTGCATCTTTCTGGCCATTCTTCCCTAGTGTCTTTGGCTCAGTCCATCTCTTGAATGCTGAGAATCCTTAGGTTTTTGTTTTAGGCTGTCTTCTCTTTTTAAACCACGTGACCTCCCTGGTTATTTCATTTACTCCTGTGGCTTCAGTTATCATCAACATGCTGGTCACTCCCCAGTCTCTGTCTCTTTCTAGCCCAGATATTTCCCCTTACGTCAAAATCTTCATATCCATCTGACAATGCAGTTCACATCCTGATCCACTATTTACCAGCTGGGTCACTATGATGGTTATTTTTATGTGTCAACTTGGCTGGGCCACAGGGTGCCCAGATATTTTATCAAACATTATTCTGGGTGTGTCTGTGAGGCTATTTCTGGGTGAGGTTAACATTTGAATACACTGAGTAAAGCAGACTGCCCTTCCTAATGTGGGTGAGCCTCATCTGATCACTTGAAGACCTGAAGAGAACAAACAGACTGATTGCCTGTGTGTAAGAGAGAACTCCTCCTCTCTGACTGATGAGCTGTGACATCATTTTTTCCTTGCTTTTGGATTCCACTTGAAACATCAGCTTTTCTCAGATCTTGAGTCTGCCAGCTTTCAGATTGGAACTCGTACCATTGGCTCTCCTGGGTCTCAGACCTTCAGACTCAGACTAGAACTATACGTTAGATCTCTTGGATCTCCACCTTGCTGACTGCAGATCTTGGGAGTTCTCAGCCCTCATAATTGTATGAACCAATTGCTTATAATAAATGATCTATCTATCTATCTATCTATCTCCTGTCCATTTTTGTGGAGAGCCCTGACCAATACAGTGATCTTTGATAAGTTACTTCTTTAATCTCTCTGTGCCTTTCTTTCCTCATCTTTAAAATAGGTATAATAATAATTATCTTATAGTATTGTTGGGAAAAATTAGCAAGTCAAGCTTAGACTCAGTGCTGTAGAACTTGGTAAAAGTTCCATAAATCCTCACTATGATTCAGATGATTATTAATTTTATTTGAATGTGTCATAGGCACTTCTACTCAGTTGTAAACTGAGCTCATTCCCTTCTATTTCTGTCTCTGATTGGGTTCCCTAGAAGCTGAATCCGAGACAGGGATATAGGTGCATGAGATTTATTGAGGGAACATTCTCAGGAAAGAGAAAGTGAAGGAAGAAAGCAGGATAGGGCAGGGGAGAGAGCTAAGCATGGATGTGATCTCAACTGGAGTCTAGTTTCATCCTACAGGGAACTCTGAAGGATGAATTATACCATGGAGGTGCTTCCACTTTGAGACAACCTTTCATGAGCCAAGATTAGACTTTTTCTTTCTCCATTAGGTCATAGGTGTGAAGCAAAGGAGAGACATTGTTACAGCAATGTTTCTGTTTCTGTTTCCCTCTCTCTTCAAAAATAAATAAACATTAAAAAAAGTACCTAATTCAGGCTATGTAGCCACTTGATGGCTCATCACCAGATGCTCAATCTGTGTAATTTTTTTAATTTAATGTTTATTTATTTTGAGACACACACACACACACACACACACAGAGCACACATGAGCAGGGGAGGGGCAGAGAGAGAGGGAGACACAGAATCTGAAGCAGGCTCCAGGTTCTGCACTGTCAGCACAGAGCCCGATGAGGGGCTGGAACTCACGAGTTGTGAGATCATGACCTGAGCTGAAGTCAGACGCTCAACTGACTGAGTCACTCAGGCGCCCCAGCAGATGCTCAATCTCTGAAATATAGTAGCATGTCAGAAGCTGTTTTTCAAATGACGTAGAGGTCATTGCTACAGAATGCATGGCCTTTCTCCAGATCTCTAGGAGTTATCAATATGGTGGATAAACACAAGGTTCTATGGATGGTTCAGATGGCCCAGGTTCCTGTAGACTAACTAAGCCTGTAAATGTATACTGTTTTTCAGCCTATGTGAATGTAAACTGTTTCTGATTCTCCTCCTTCAAGGATACTGGAAATAATACATTTACCAGAACAGTAACTATATCCCATGTACCAAAGGCTGTGTTAATTTGTTCTGGAAAAAATGCCACACAGCTGCTGCAGTTGGAGCTACTACTTAGTAGCTCAGTGTGAGGTGGTCCATTGTCAGCTGTTATCATACATCCAGTTTTTGTAGAAACCAGATAGTGAGTTAAATAGAGATATAATGGGGACCATCCCCTTCAAAAGACCAGTTCATTAAGTTTTTGAACATAGTGTCAATCTCTGCCATTCCTCTCAGGATGAGATTCTTAAAGTTTACTATTTTGGCTGAGTAGTGGGGTCACATTTATTGGCTTATACCTGGGTTTTCTTACTATAATAAAACTTACTCTACAGATCAAGAAACCAATTCTGTTGTTTCCAGAACTGTTAGCAATTGTGTCGACTGCTAACATCCACCCCCATTATACATTTGGGAAACCGGGAAACAAGATTTGTGGACCTGTCATGAGGCAGTTGTAGGCCAACAGCCTCTTTATTACTAGGCCCTCATGTAACACTGTTGTAGCAGGGGACCATAATGGCATGTCGGGACCCAGGGTAGCTGCATCAACTCAGATCCTGTACCCAACTGTTCTCAAAATGTCTGGGTATTCCGCTTTCCCCACTGTATAGTTATCTGGGTAAATGGCCATAGGTCCCTTTGGAGGAAAGACAGGTATCACTGCTGACCCAGACTTTCCTTTAGCTGATGGATACAGGTCTGAAAAATGGCTCAGATCTGAAAACTGGGGAAAAGATTGTGATTTTTCACTGGGGCCGTCAACGATCTTCTGCTTATCTATTTTTGATCTCTTTTGCTTATATATACATTAGGTAATACCTTTGTTGGTTGTCCATCTATCTTGCCTCTGGGAACATCATGTTTTGTTAGTCATTCCCATAGCTCACTACAGATTGGGATCTCCGGTTGCCCTTCCGTACTTGCTGCCGTTACAATAAGAATATCTATATTACTTCTGATGGCTTAGTGCTGCCATTGGCCTCGGTTATTCTGGAATCTAATATCATACTCATTACTACCAAAAACCCCAGTCTGTGGGGAAGTAGGTGAGGGAGATGGGGGAAATAGGAGATGGGGATTAAGGAGTACACTTGTCGTGATGAGCACTGGGTGATGGATGGAATTGTGGAATCGCTATATTGTACACCTGAAACTAATATAATGCCATATGTCAACTCTACCGGAATTGAAATAAAAACTTAAATGAAAACCCCAGCCTGTAACCACATGTCTACACCAGCATTGGACTGCAGAGGAAGTCAATACTAACTAAAGTTTCTTCATGGTGATGGCGCCCCTCTCAACAGTGCTTTTCTTAGCACTTTGGCAGATGCTTGTCCTCTGAGACCTTCTGAGGGACAAAGTCAGCTGGTGGGTTTTCTAGTCTGCAGACTTGTTCTAGTACATCTACTTCTATGGCCTTTTGATCCCTTCCTCTGTGGTTGGTCATGAGGATTCTGGCATTGCCTTTTCTAAGCCCCTAAGAGCCATTCCAGTAACATATCAGGACTTCCTTCATTTATCTTAAACCCTTGCTGTGATGTAAATTCCATGTTACAGAGAATATTTCCATAGCAATAAAGTTGCCTTTATTTAGAGTTTTCCCTTCTTGATCCAGCACTGTTGAGATGCATCTTAGTCATATACCTCTAGTTCCTTCCAGTACACGTTAGCCCAATCCCACAGCGACCTTGGTATACAATTCTTTTGGTTCTATAATTCTTTTTTTCCCTTAGCAGGCCCAGCGCTTAGTCACCCTGAACCTAGCCCTAGTCATTGGTCTGGTGGCCAGGCAGAAAGGGAGGAAGGAATATGCTAAAAGAATAAGCATGATATGATGGGCATTTGCCTTATTTGAGGCTTCTGCAAAATGTTCAGTTAAGGGAAAGCTGCTCTCCTCAGAGTGAGACACTTCTATCCATTGAAAACGTTCAGGGGAATCTGGCAACTGGAAGGTTCTCTAGCACATTTACCCAGAAACACCCAGTCCACATCTCAGTCCCACTCAGTCCCTTCCAATCTGTATCAGGCCCTGACGGATGTAAGAGATCTGCTTTACTTAAAGTCTTGAGAATTTGGATTACAGCTGGATTAGTTTCTGAGTAAAGGAGATATTTTTTTTATTAGTTTATTAGTTTGTTTGTTTGTTTAACATTGCCAAGAAAGCCTCTGTCTCTCACATGTTGCTTTGAATTGGTAATTGATTGCCTGAACCTGTCATTTTCTCTCTTTAATCCATTAATGTTGATCAGCAATAACCACCAATTCCACAGCCCTCTAATTATTATCTGTCCCATACCTCTCAGGCACCAGAGATATCGCACAAACCAGTGCATCTCCTTCAATTTGTATCCCTTTCAGCTTGCCACAGGTGAAAACCTCAGCAAAGGTACTGCTACATCAGGCCAGCTCTTTCAAATCTGCCACTCTTACCACCAACAATGAGGTCCTCATTGCCAGCTAGTTGGCAAGTGATCAACTCCAGAATCTCATCTTTATAATCTGCTTTGAAGAGTATTCTTTGTACCAACTATCTAGGGTGGGTTTCCTAAAAGCAGAGTTTGAGATAGGGATTTGGGCTACTGTGATTTACTGAAGGAGTGCTCTTAGGAGAAAGGAAGTAAGAGATATAGGACAGACCAGAGGAAGGACCTAAGCATAGAGCTGGGGTCTAGTTATGGCTTCATTTCTCAGGTATCCCTGGAGCATAAAGGGTCCCACAGAACTAGTCCCACCTTGAAACAAAAGAGCCAGCCTTTTGTACCTCTATACCTGTTGGTCATTAGTTGCAGGTCTGGGGGTGTGACCTCCTGCCTGAGGCAGCTACTGGATTCTATGTGGCTGAGGGCCATTTTCTGGTATTTGGCAGATGGCTTTAGTGGCCTGTAAAGTGATCCGGGCAGGACACCAACATCTTCGAAGACTATTTCAGTAAGTAGCTCCTCCGTCCACCGGTTGCTTAAGCTAGGAACCTGGGAGTCATGCTTGTCCCCTTTCTTTTTTTCCAATTCTGATTCAGTCAATTCAGTCTCCAAAACATGTATTCAATCTCCTAATCACTCCATTTACTTTTTCCATTTTCCCTCTCACTACCCAAGTTGACATCACCACCATCTATCGTCTTTATTACTGCAATAGCTCCTAACAAACCTCTTTAGTGTATTACCTGCAAGACAGCCAAAGTAATCTTTCTAAATCCCCATCTTTAACATCACTTCCTTTATTAACCCTTCAGTGGTTTTCCATTGCGCTTATGATAATTTCAAACTGCTTTATATGACTTACAATATCCTGCATGACCTTGGTCCTACTCATATTTCCTGGCTCATCTCTTACTACCTACAACTTCAAATGGCTGGCCCAAATGGGCTTCTTTTAGTTACTTGAATATACCACAGTATCTCTTTTTTTTTTTTTTTCAATATATGAAGTTTATTGTCAAATTGGTTTCGATACAACACCCAGTGCTCATCCCAAAAGGTACCCTCCTCAATACCCATCACCCACCCTCCCCTCCTTCCCACCCCCCATCAGCCCTCAGTTTGTTCTCAGTTTTTAAGAGTCTCTTATGCTTTGGCTCTCTTCCACTCTAACCTCTTTTTTTTTTTTCCTTCCCCTCCCCCATGGACTTCTGTTAAGTTTCTCAGGATCCACATAAGAGTGAAACCATATGGTATCTGTCTTTCTCTGTATGGCTTATTTCACTTAGCATCACACTCTCCAGTTCCATCCACGTTGCTACAAAGGGCCATATTTCATTCTTTCTCATTGCCATGTAGTACTCCATTGTGTATATAAACCACAATTTCTTTATCCATTCATCAGTTGATGGACATTTAGGCTCTTTCCATAATTTGGCTATTGTTGAGAGTGCTGCTATAAACATTGGGGTACAAGTGCCCCTATGCATCAGAACTCCTGTATCCCTTGGGTAAATTCCTAGCAGTGCTATTGCTGGGTCATAGGGTAGGTCTATTTTTAATTTTTTGAGGAACCTCCACACTGTTTTCCAGAATGGCTGCACCAATTTGCATTCCCACCAACAGTGCAAGAGGGTTCCCGTTTCTCCACATCCTCTCCAGCATCTATAGTCTCCTGATTTGTTCATTTTGGCCACTCTGACTCACGTGAGATGATATCTGAGTGTGGTTTTGAATTGTAGTTCTCTGATGAGGAGGGACGTTGAGCATCTTTTCATGTGCCTGTTGGCCATCTGGATGTCTTCTTTAGAGAAGTGTCTATTCATGTTTTCTGCCCATCTCTTCACTGGATTATTTGTTTTTCGGGTGTGGAGTTTGGTGAGATCTTTATAGATTTTGGATACTAGCCCTTTGTCCAATATGTCATTTGCAAATATCTTTTCCCATTCCGTTGGTTGCCTTTTAGTTTTGTTGGTTGTTTCCTTTGCTGTGCAGAAGCTTTTTATCTTCATAAGGTCCTAGTAGTTCATTTTTGCTTTTAATTCCCTTGCCTTTGGGGATGTGTCAAGTAAGAGATTGCTACGGCTGAGGTCAGAGAGGTCTTTTCCTGCTTTCTCCTCTAGGGTTTTGATGGTTTCCTGTCTCACATTCAGGTCCTTTATCCATTTTGAGTTTATTTTTGTGAATGGTGTGAGAAAGTGGTCTAGTTTCAATCTTCTGCATGTTGCTGTCCAGTTCTCCCAGCACCATTTGTTAAAGAGACTGTCTTTTTTCCATTGGATATTCTTTCCTGCTTTGTCAAAGATGAGTTGGCCATACGTTTGTGGGTCTAGTTCTGGGGTTTCTATTCTATTCCATTGGTCTATGTGTCTGTTTTTGTGCCAATAGCATGCTGTCTTGATGATTACAGCTTACCACAGTATCTCTTGATCCTTTGTCTTTGCACATATTTTTTTATCTGCCAGGACAGCTTTACCACTTCTCATGTGATTGCCTCTTGTTCATCTTTAAGGACTTGTCTAGTTAGTTATACTTACCCCTGCAAAGCCTTCCTTGCTCCTGGCCTTTAGACTCCCATAACACCTTTATTTTTCCCCATCATGTCACTTATCACATGGAATTGCCATTGCCTCTTTATTTAGTTGCCTGCATCTCACTACAGTGCTATTTCTCTACTAATTTCCTCATTCTGTTCTCACCCTTCTTTCTTTCCTGTATTTTTTAAGACAAATTCCCCTGTACTTTCTCTTCTCTAGTCATTTGGCAGTAATATGTCTAATTTTTACACTTCAGTGATTTAGCATGAACGAATCTCTACTTAAATTGTAAGTTCTGTGGGAGCATGGATAGTGCTTGCATTATTTATCACTGTATTATCATGCTTGGGGTATGGATGGAATTCAATAAATGTTTATTATATGAACTAATAAATGTATAAAAATATTTCATTTCTTTTTTTTCATTGCTGCTCTAGGTGCCAGCACCTGCAATTGTGCCTTGCATATAGTAAGTACTTAATAAGTATTTGTTAAATTCAATAGTGAACTTAGCCCTTCCTTTCAATTTGCATGATAGCTGTCCTGCCTAATTTAGGTCCTCAGCGTCTGTGTCCAGAGTCATGCAGCAGAGACTGATACCAGCAAAGTAGAATACTAGAAAACTCCTAGTCCTCATTTTCTTTAAAAAACATAAAAACAAAACAAAACAAAAACCCAAGCTATCTTAAACAACTTTGTAGGAACTCTGGAAAATGATCAAAGTCTGATAGCAACCAAATAATGCCCAATCATGAAAAAAACATGTTCAAAACGGTAGGAAATTTTGCAGTGTTTTTACTCATGCTTGCTTCAGCCCACCTCACCCTTCCCAGAACAGTGGTGATTTTGGTTTTAAGCAGGTGGCAGCCTAGCTCCCAGTTCTCCCCACCAGAGGAAGCAGAGTAGAATCTTATTTTCTAATTACTGTGTATGTCTGTTCTAAATAGTCTGGGGATACCTGAAGGACTAATTAGCTAAGACTAATGCTAGGCAATATCCCTGTTCCACAGAACTTGGAATGCAAGTAGGAAAAGCAATGGGCACTGCTTGTAAAAGCTACAAGGTGGCTACAAACCTACAGACATCTGGAGTATGAGATTCTGAGTGGAAACATGCAGCAGACCATCTAAGGCTGGGAAGATAAACTGAGGTGAGATGTTTGGGGAAATTAGGGCATTTAAAAGTAGCCATGTATACAGGGGAATTTATAAATACATGTTTATGCCAGGGAAGATGCATGCTAAGAAAAATCTTGTGAACTTAATCTTCCACATTGAACTAATCCCTAGGCTCACAGCAAGCCTACCTAAATGGTGAAGGGATGACACTAGGACCAACTCTAGGACCAAAGCATTCCACAAAGACTGCAAGTAGTGGGTGTTCTCTCATTTTGATGTGTGTGTGTGTGTGTGTGTGTGTATGTGTGTGTGTTTTAGTTCCTAGCATTTCAGGAAACCTCTATCCAAACACTACCTAAACACAAGCTAAAGGAATAGAAACTTCAGTGATTACACATGACAAGATATATCATCTTTGCAAAAACAGCTTGGAAAAGTTTTGAAACAAATGTATTGCTGCAGCTTTCAACAACAACCACCACCAGAAAAAAAAAAAGACAAGAAAGAAAGAAAGAAAGAAAGAAAGAAAACTAGCAAACTCTGGGATAGGGGGAGAAGGAGAATCTGATTTCCAGAGTTACCAGTTTATGATAGTCAAATGGCTAATTTTCAACCAAAAAATTCCTAAGGCATATAAAGAAACAGGAACATATGTTTCATTCAAAGGAATAAAATTAATCGACAGAAGCCCTCCCTGAGTAAACCCACACATCAGAATTACTAGAAAAAGGCTTTAAGCCAACTATATTAGATGTACATAAAATGCTAAGGGAAAACATGGACAAAAAGCTAAATGAAATCAAGAAAACAATATATGAACAAAATTAGCATATCAACAAAGAGAAATTATAAAACACAACTAAACAGAAATTATGGAGCTGAAAAGCACAATAACTAAAATAAAAGTTCATTAGAGTGGTTCAGCATCAAATTGGAGCAAGCAGAAGAAAGAATCAGTGAACTTTAAGATAAGATAATTGAAAGTATTGAATCTAAGGAGCAGGGATAAAAAAGAATGAAGAAAAGTGAACAGATCATAAAGGACTTTTGGAACACCATTAAGTGGACAAACTTATGCATTATGGGAGTTCCAGAAGGAGAAGAGAACAAAAGAGGTAGAATAATTGTATGGAGAAATGATGACCAAAAATTTCTCAAATTTGAGAAAAGATATGAATCTACAAATCCAAGACACTCAATAAGCTCCAAATAGTATAAACCTAAGGAGGCATATAATCAAACTATCAACAGCCAAAGACAAAGAGGAAAATCTTGAAAATAGCAAGAGAAATGTAACATGTCACATATAAGGGATTCTCAGGTGATTTCTCATCAGAAGCCATGGAGATCAGAAAGCAATGGTATGATTTGTTTGAAGTACTAAAAGACAAACACCTGTCATCCAAAATTTCTTTATCTGGTAAAACTGTCCTCCAAAAAATAAGAAATAGGGGTGCCTGGGTGGCTCAGTCAGTTAAGCATCCGACTTTGGCTCAGGTCATGATCTCACAGTTCGTGAGTTCGAGCCCCGCATTGGGTTCTGTGCTGACAGCTCAGAGCCTGGAGCCTGTTTCACATTCTGTGTCTCCCTCACTCTCTGCCCCTTCCCTGCTCATGCTCTGTCTCTCTCTGTCTCAAAAAATAAACATTTAAAAAAAAAATAAAATGCAAAAAATAAGAAATTAAGATAAAAACTGAGAGTTATCACTATTACACTTGCTCTCCAAGAAATTCTAAAAGGGGTTCTTCAGATTGAAGTGAAAGATTTTAGACAGTAGTTTCATGTGATAAGATCTCTAGTAAAGGGAAACATATGGACAAATATAAAATCCAGTATTATTGCAGTTTTGGTTTGTAACTCTACTTTGAATTTTCTATTATATCTAAAAGACAAGTGCATAAAAATAATTATAAATTGGTTATTAGGGACTGATCTGTATAGAAGTTGTTTATGTGACTTTTCATGCATTTCTGCCCAGAGCCGCACATATACAATCATGGAGGTGTTTAGTTGACTTGTACTGCATATCTGGCCTCAGGATCAAAACTGGCCCTTCTGTTCCTGTTGCCAAGAAGGATTAACTTGCCTTACCTTGAGCCAAACCAGGCTGGCCCCCTGGAATGGATCAGGGAGGGGAGAGAAATATGGAAACTCCCAGGCTTCTAAGATTGTGAGATATGATAAGAGAAATAGAAAAAACAAAAACAAAAACAGTTTGCTTGGGACTGCACTTAGGCAAACTTAATGACTAACCATAAATCACACATGGGTAGTATATGAATTGCCCTGGCGGGAATAGCTAGTTGGAAGTCTCACCTGAGAGAAAGACACTCCTCCCAGAACCCTCAATAGGGACTCCAACCAGGCTGTTCACTGCTGGGCCTTTCCAGCCAGAAAGCTGGATGTTGTCAGTACTCAATTTTTGTATTAAGCCCTCTTTGTTTTTCTCTTTCTCCTTATTTATGTTTACTACAATTGTTTAATTCCTTATATTCCCTTTCCCTTATCATTAATAAAATCTTCCTCCATGAAACTGAAAGTGTGGCTGTTGAGAATTACTATTATTAAGAACAGGGACACAATGTATAAAAGTGTAATTTGTGACATCAATAACATAAAGAGGAATGATGAGGCTGTATAGGAGTAGTTTTGTATGTGATTGAAATTGACATCAATTCGAATTAGATTGTTATAACTATAGTATGCCATAAATAATTCCCAAGGTAACTACAAATAAAATATAAACATACACAAATGAAATGAGAAGTGATTCGAAACATGTCATTACAAAAAACAGTCAACACAAAAGGCCTTAACAGAAGAGAAGACCAATAAGGCATCCGGGGGACAGGGGGAGGGGAAAGCAAAATGGCAGAAGTATTTCCTTGTCAGTACTTTAAGTGTAAATGGATAAAACTCTCCAATGAAATGCATATATTATGTTACACAATAAAGAAGGACTGGGTGAAAATCTGTCATACATCTATTACAATATGTCCCCACTCTCACATTGTAAAGACCCTAAGGAAAGAAAATAAAATATAATTATTGGAAATGTGATAACACATTAAAATTAAAGATACTTTTTTTATAAAAAAATAAGTTGTCAGATTGTTCAAAATAGACATGAACAATATGCGATCTACAAAGTATTCATTTTATATTTAAAGGAAAAAACGGATTGAAAATGAAAAAATGGGAAAAATATCCCATCCAAATAGTAAACAGAAGAGAGTTGGGGTGGCTATACTATTATTATACAAAGTAAATGTGAAGCCAAACACTATTGTAAGAGACAAAAAAGTCAATTCACAAAGATGATATGCAATTATAAATATATATGAACCAAGCATCAAAGTCCCAAAATATATAAGGCAAACATTGACAGACTGAAGATAGAAACAGAAAGCTCTGCAGTAACAGTAGATTTTTAATATCCTATTTTCAATAATGGAAGGAGCAACCAGACAGAAGATCAACAAGAAAATATAGGACTTAAATAACAAAATTAACCAACCAGATCTAACAGGTATATATAAAACACTCCACCTAGTAACAGCAGAATACACATTTTTCTTAAGTATACATGAAACATTCTCCAGGATAGACCATATGTGAAATGACAAAACAAGTATCAATAAATTAAAAAAAAAAAATTGAAATCATGCAAAGTATCTTTTCTGCTCATAATTAAATAGAACTAAAACTCAATTACAGAAGGCAAATAGACAAATCTGCAAATATATGGAAATTGAATAACACACTCTTAAACTATCAGTGGATCAAAAAAGAAATCACAAAGGAAATTAGAAAATACCTTGAGATGAATACAAACAACAACACAATACACCCAAGCCAGTCATCTTCATTTAAACCAGATTGTCCTGGGCAGGGCTGGGAAGGAAGTGAGTTCTGGGGTCTTGCAGACTACTGCTTAGCCCATGGGCTATGGATTACTAATGTCATCTCACTGGACCCTGACCCTTTTTTTTCCTAGTGTAATCTTTCTCCAAACTGCTACAGGATTATTTCTGCAGACATTGCTCAAAAACAAATTCTAAATACTGTCTGGTGGAGACTTTAGGGTGGCCTTTGTGATTCTTGCTTCCTGGTGTCCCTGACCTTGAATAATCTTCCTATAAGTGTAAGTGGTACCTGTGCTTCTGACAGAATATGACAAAGGTAATGGACTGCCACTCCCATGATTAGATCAGATTATATAAGACTGTCTCTTAGAAAACTGGGGCTAGACACTCTCCTTATGAGATTAATGAATGTTGTAGTCATTTTGGAGAAGCTCACATGTCAAGGAACTGTGGGCAGCCTCTAGGACCCAAGGGTGACCTCCAGCAAACAGCCAGCACATAACTGTTGGCTATACAGTCACAGGAAATGCATTCTGCCAACAACCTGAATGATCCTGGAAGCAGAGTCTTCCCCAGTTGAGCCTTCAGATGAGAATGTGGCTCAGCCACCACCTTGACTGCAGCCTGGTGAAACAGAGGACTCAGTCCAGAGTCAGAACCAACAGAAACTGAGATAACAAATGCCTGTGGTTTTAAGCCATTAAATTTATGGTCATTTAGTGTAAAATGTAGGGAACCAATACAGAAAGCGTTCAGCTAATACAAAATAGCTGAGAAATGGAATGTCCTTAAAGAAATCTGATTATACTTTCCAGGTTTACCTTGGAACCCAAGAACCCTGAGCAGGTGTTTTGCAATGGGCCATGTTCTCATGGTTTTTGCTTTCTAACTGTGATCTGATCTATCTAAAATTCAAGTGCATAAACACACAGAAAGACAAACTGCATTGATGGGTAGGGGTCAGAACAGCAGTTCCTGTAGAATGGGATGTAATGAAAGTCCAGATATGGTCCTCCCTTCTCATCCACAAACATACTCTGGCACCAGTTTTCCAATGGAGTCTCTAGGAGTGATGTTAGTGAGGAACATCTTAATTTTTGTCTTGAATCAGTGATAAAACCAAATAAAATTTCTTAAGTTCTGTCTTAATATGTTCAATCAATTAAAACAAGATGCAACATTTAATGAATTCTTGTTAGACTTGCTTTTATAATTAGGTAAGCACACTTTGTAATTAGCATAGTACTTGCTGATATTCAAATGGGAGCTTGAAGATTTTAGTTTTTTTAAAGTAGACTAAACATCATCATATCTTCTTTAAATTATTATTTTGTGTTTCAAGAGATAGATATGTCCCAATGATAAATAGCATTACCCCTCTCTTAATAGTCACAAATGTCAAATAAGTTGGATACAAATGATCAAACTTTTACTCTAGGCTGGAAGGACAGACCTGAATCCCACTGTGCCTCTCCAGGGCCCTCAGCAAGGCTGCCGGTGGTCACAGAAGAGGGAAGGACATGTGTGTGTTCTTCATGGAGGGCCAGGAGAGAGCCTTGGGCTGTCTGCCATAATCGAATCTAACATTTCATCTTTCTTCTCTTGGAAAGCCCTCAACAAGCAGCCCCACAGTCCATGTGGGATGGATGTAGGACTTGGGGGTCCCAAATGGCATTAGATTAATCAGATTCTTTCCAGAGAATCTTGAAGCTTGACCCCAAAACCCAAGTTAGAAAGTGCTGGCAATTGGAGTTAAGAGGTCACATTCCTTGACTAAGACAGATGAGGGAGGGTGATTCTGGGTTCTGGGTCTTGGTTTGTTTGATGGATGAGAATGCTTCCCCTCCCTTCTTTCACTGTCATCCAGAAACCACATAGTGCAGAGGGCCCCACACTGCTGCTGTTGAGCAGGGAGCAATATTTTGCCTGCAGCATCCAAGTTAGCAGCTTTCCTTGGGAAAGAGTCCATGTCTTCCCCCAGACTTCCCCATGGCAGGGGTGAATTACAGCCAAGAGAGGAGCTAAAGCTGTTTTTGTCAAAACTCACTGCAGGACTGCCTTTCCTTCCAGAAGGTCTGACCTCCAAGGTCAAGGCACTGAACTATTAATGGTAAAATACTGCACTTTGCCCAGAGAAGCAAGGGAAGGGAGGCATAAAAGAGTTGCCACCCCACCTAGACTCGCACTGGGAGGACCGAGCAGCCCATCCATGCCCAGGACTGCCTCTCTTGCAGGGCCCCTTTTTGGCCCCCAGACATTCCTGAGGTCACCAGGCTTTTCCTCCTGGAAGGTCCCGTGGTAGTGGGAACTGAAGGCAGCACAGCTCTGGGCCAACTAGTATTCCAGCAGAGAGAATCCTGCATCCTGGGCCCGTGTGCCCCACTGCTAGCTGTGTGACCCTTTCGTGAATCTCTGAGCAGCTCTGGGCTTCAGGCTTCTCTCTCACCTGTAGAACATGGCCTGTTCTCTGCCAGTGTGTCAAGTTCCTGGATGTGTTCCCATGTGTCCCCGAGTGGGCATCACGGCAGAATCACTAATGATAAGGCTAGGAGTCCAATTTTCCCATTTAATTTTTAAAAAAATTTTTTGGTAATGTTTAGTTATCTTTCAGAGAGAGAGAGAGAGAGAGAGAGAGAGAGAGAGAATGAGTTGGGGAGGGGCAGAGAGAGAAGGAGACACAAAATCCAAAGCAGGCTTCAGGCTCCGAGCCGTCAGCACAGAGTCCGACGCGGGGCTTGAATCCACGAACCGTGAGATCACGACCTGAGCTGAAGTTGGACACTTAACCCACTGAGCCACCCAGGCATCCCTCCCATTTCTTACATTAGGGAGGATTTATTTGCCTGTGTGTAAAAGAGATCTCAAATAACAATGGCTTAAACAAGATCAAGTTTCTTTCCCTCTGATGTAAAAGTCTGCATGAAGGCACATGAGGGCAGTATGTATGGTCCCCAAATCAGGCTCTCCAGGCTGCCTACTCAGCCATCCCAAGGGCATGGTTGTGGATGCCTCCAGGTCCAGAATGAGTCAATGCCCCCAGAGCAGGATGCAGGACACAGGAAGGAGAGGCATGACCCTTTCTTTAAGGGATCTTGTCCCAGAGGTTCCAAACATCCCTTCTTCACACTCCATTGGCCAGCAGTCCCTGGCTACAGGAAGGCAGAGAAAAGTGACCACAAACCCAGCTGAATATTGACAGATCTATTATTGTGGAAGAAAGAGTCAATGATGATTGAGGGGACAGCAATCAGCCTCATTTTTTCCCATAAATCTTAGTACTACATCATTTTTTTTTAATTGAAAATACTTGCTAATAACAAATTAAGTGATCCAAAGATACGTAAAGAAAAACCCCTATGCACCACCCTCTCCCCACTCCCGCAACCTGAAACTAATTGTTCCAGTTAATAGTAACATTTTGATGTGTATTCTTTCGTGCCTTTCTTGAGAGTAATTAAAACATATGCAAAGCTTTCTGTGTCTCTGCCCACTTTTAATTTTTAGTTTTTATTTTTTAAAAAATGTTTATTTAGAGAGAGAAAGAGTCCAGGTGGGGGAGCGGCAGAGAGAGAGAGAAAGAAAGAATCCCACTCAAGTTCCACACTGTCAGTGCAGAGCCCTACTCGGGGCTCGATCTCACCAACCGTGAGAACGTGACCTGAGCTGAAATCCAGAGTTGAACGCTTAACCGGCTGAATTACCCAGGCGCACCCTCACTTTTAATACTTTAAAATGAGATCATCCTACACACAATATTTGCTACAATTTGCTTATTTCTAATTTATAATGAATCTATTTACTATATGTGGCTCTAACCTGTGTATTTTAATAACTGCATATCTCATAATATAGATTTCTTAGTTGGGGTCACTATAATTTCTTCCACCACTCTCCAATAGAATATACACGTTATTTCCTTTTATTGTCACTATAAATAATGTTTCAAGAAACAACCTTGTGCACATATCTTTAGGTATTTGTTTTTGTAGGATACTTGATTAAAGGATATGTACAATTAAAATTGCAATAGATTCTACCTGGTCACTATGGATTGTCATAATCTGCAGACTGGCCAGTCACAAATGAGAATGACAGGCCCTTGATAGCACTCCCCTTTGCTGCTGGAAGGAAGAGGAGAAAGGGGGAGAAGGGTATAGAGCAGACAGCGTGATTTCCAGGTACTGGTTTGTTCCCTGGTCTAGTAGCAGAGAATGTGCTTCATTCCACCTGCTCTTGGAGAGAAAGGGACGAGGGCACCTCTGCTTCCGCTGAGAAGCAGGTGGAATCACAGTGCCTGCCTCACAGCAAGCCACCCTGCCCTGAGAAGGACTGTAAAGAGGATTCACAGGTGAGAAGAATGGGTCTGGGCACCCTACGAGGGACGTGAACCCTCCCAGCCCCGTGGCCAGGCAGACAGAGCACTAAGCCTGCAGCCCTGACTCACAGAGCCATTTTCATGGGCCATGTCCCCAAGGCCAACTCCCCATGGTCCAGACAAGGAAACTGAGGCTCAGGGAGAGCATGGCTTGGCCAAGTTCACTGAGGAAGGCTGAAGGAGGGTCTGGGGACTAGCACCCACTACCGGGACCCCCGAACTGTTCCCATCACCCACATTCCCGCACTTGGCCTTATGTCTGAGCTTTTTGGCCTGGGTTGTCCTTGCTGGTCCCAGTGTGCAGCCTGGAGAGCTCATGGGGTCACCACCCTGGCTTATGATTTGTGGGCTGGCAAGGGTAGTGGCAAGTGGAGGAGAGCTTTGCAGGGTTGGGGTGGCTGGGGGTGGAGAAGCAGGGCCTGCTCCCTCCTGCTCCCCTCTTCCTCCTCCATCTTCCCAGCATGCTAGACACTGGGGGCGGGGGGGCGGTGCCCAGCCGGACAGGATGACAGGCATCATCCATCTCCCAACTGGCCAAGGCAGGGAGAAGGCTGACATGTCTGGAGATTTCAGCCCCATTCACAGATTGGGGACTAAGGACTAAAGCCCGATAGCTAGGGAGTGACAAAATGGAGTGCTGAGCCCAGAATCGACTCACCTCCCCCCCAAACCCTTGCCTTCCCCTCCAGTGCCAAGGGGGCCCCTGTTTCCCT
This sequence comes from Panthera uncia, assembly GCF_023721935.1. Classification (NCBI taxonomy): domain Eukaryota; kingdom Metazoa; phylum Chordata; class Mammalia; order Carnivora; family Felidae; genus Panthera; species Panthera uncia. Next base: position 27,925,200 of record NC_064809.1, on the reverse strand, counting down.
TTCACACAAGCCTAGTGCTCACCCCCCACCTACATTCCTTCTGTCTCAGCAGAGTAAGGGGAAGGATGTTGGGGACGACAGGCTAACACTTGTCCATGCTCAGCACTTTGCAGGGCATCCTGTTTTGCTGTTGGGGGTGTTCGGCCCGCGGTGAAGAGGGTTGGTGCATAAGAATCTCAGGTCTGCTCCTGGCAGGCAGCCACACCCCCTTCAGAAATCACTTAGCTTCCTGGATTCCTGGAATCTCCACTCCCAAAGTCTCTACCTCCTGGAAGGATGCAACACACCCCTACGCTACCTCCCCCACACTTACAGCTGTGTCCCAGACATATGGAATGACCTGACCATTATCCAAACAGTTTTACTCACAGCCAAAGAGACAGAGAATGATCCATGCAGTTGGAGAGAGGAGGGCAGTTTCTTTCCTGTCTAGGGATCCTGTGTATCTTGGGTCATCTAGTAAAAAAAAACTGCTGTCATTGGGCACAGACAAATCAGTTATAACTAAATAACTTCAATTCCAGAAACTGCCTTCCTCACTTAGGCCTGTCGGCGCTAACTGGTCATCAGCTTTGCTCGGCCTGGTTGTGCCGGTCTGCCCAGCCCAGCCTGCAGGGCCAGGACTGGGAACCAGCCTCAAAGCTCTTGGGTCTCACCCTTTTATCTGCCATTGACTTTTGCTGCATGGGGACGTCTCATTCCCATCAACCTACCCTTTGTTACTTGGGAGCTTATATTTAGCGGTTGTTTTTCTCACATTTTGGGAAGTGCTGACTTTGTGCCCGTCAGGGCAAAGCCAGAGGCCAGAGGCTGCCTTGTATGTTTTGCTCAGCAGCTCAGAAAGCTCTTATATTTGGGATATTCTGAATTTGGAAGAGGAGGGAAACAAAATCCTCCAGGGTAACCCTCGATTGTTGTGGGGCAAGAGATTGTTATGAGGGATTGGAGTCTGAGCTCCTTAAAGGGCAGTGATGATGTCTTCATATTTCTGAATCCCTAGCACCTATCAGGGGCTGGCCCAGAAAGTGCTAGATAAATATTGCTGGGTAAATGTAAGGAGACCCTGAGCTCACAGACAAGTCACAGGTCAGGAATGATTGTGCCCAAGAACCCAATGTCTTTTGTGATAGGGGATCCAAGAGGGGCTGCAGCTCAAGGAGAAGGGGTCCACGAGGCACCCTATCAGCCCCTGGGGCAGGCTTTTGGAGGACATGGGGGCATTAGCTGCATGTTTGCCCCACGACTTGGCCACGAGGGATGAGAAGGCTGTGCATTGTACTAGGTGAGCAGCTGTGCCCAATGGAAGCCCCATGTGCTCTGGGGCAGTGGGCCGGGAGCCCTGCACCCTATTTCTGTAGCCCCAGTTCTGCTCCAGGGGATTGCAATCTGCTGGCTGGTCCTAGCAACAGTTACTAAGATAAATAGCAGAGGACGCCTGGATCACAGCTTGCTCCCTTTTGGGGATGGCCCTGAGGGAGACGTGTCGGGGCCCCCCCAGATGGTCTTATGGGGGTGGGTGGAGGCAGGAAGCCCACAGAGGACTCTGGGGATTGCTGCACACCACGGAGATGAACACAGCCATTTGTTATGTGTAATTAAATTGAGCTAATTTCATTCTGTGGCACAGAGCCGGAGAATCAGGGTTCTCAAAAAATGTTATTATCTTATCTCATTTTGTGTAAATGTCATCATGGCGCAGCTGGAACGGGAAGAAAGGACATTTTTGAGATGTTCCTGGTCCCCTAAATGGATTGCGTTCTGTTCCTTCAGCATTAAAGTCAATCTGATGCCAAAGCCTCCAGGAGCTGATGTAGATGAAATGTTACATTTATATAATCATTCCACAGATGGACAGGAAAGCGCTTTTTCTGGATAAATCTCAGAACTGAGGGAGGGAGGCTGAGAGATCAGAGGCTCGCAAACCCCCTGGGGCCCCTGGCATCTCTGCTCCCGAACCAGCTACAGCCACTCCGTTTTCTAGGTTTGCCCCAGAGGGGAAATGACTGAAAGAAATGGAGAAATAAACCCAGGCAGCCAAGTTCCCCTTTTAGTCTTTGTCCTCCAGCGGCTCTGTCAAAGTAGGCAGCCCTCAGGGACACAGCTGGAAAAAAGTGAACAAAAAAGAATAACCACACGGTTCTTTTCAACATAAAGATATGAAATACAAACCAAACTTATGATATGTGCCGCCAAAGGTCAAAATCTGGACGAACTCAGTCCACTCTTTCAAAGAGTTCGAGGGAAAAGGCCCATGTAAACAAAAACAAGATGGAGAGTTTCTTTCCAGGGGGCTAAGCATCTTTTGGGTCTTCCCGCCCATGCAGCCCTGGCATGTGGGATATGGGCAGGTGTCCAGAGCTTCACTGACTTCCCTCGTTGACCACACCCTCAGCCTCAACACTTTTTAGGTCCCTCTTTTCCACTTGAAACCACTCACTGCTGTCTTCACAGAGGGAATAGCTATTGAAGATGTAAAAGTGTCCTTCGAAGCAGAGTTTGCCTGGATCGGGCTCCCTACAACCACAGCCTGGCTGGAGGGACCGATGGCCATGCCACCTCAGCTGGAGCTCAGACACACCACTGCGATGGCCTCCTCAGAGCCTCCCATTCTTGGCTTGTTTGTCCTCGGGCTCTCCATGGCGACGCTTCCTCCCTCAGTGCTGGCAAGTTTTGGAGGTCGGTGGCCTTTGTGAAGGTCTTGCCGTGAGAGACGGACACGCAGAGTGTCTGATGTGTTCCTGTGCTCCAAACATGGTGGCCACCCTGTGGCTCTTCATGGCAGCCAGCAGTCACAACGTACTGGTTTCTGATGTTGCTGTGCTAGAAAGATCAATGATGGATTCAGGTCTTAGGGGTGAACCAGTCAATAGGAAAATATCCCCAGGTCCTCAAAGAGGTGTCTCAGATGCTGAGGACCGCACATGTCGTTTTCATGATGTGCTCACATTTCTCCATGGGGCCACATCACCCCTCGTGATGGCCATGTGCTTGCGTCCTTGGGAAGATGGCCTGTCGACACCCAGCTCCTTCCTCCTGCCATGCAGCCCACACCTCCTCTGCCAAGTCATCAAGTCACAGGCCTTTCTGAGTCTGGATTTCACAGAAACATAAAGCTTAGGACTGGAAGGGACCTCAAAAAGTACTTTATATTTCTGTCATACTACGGATTTCACTTGCTTTCATATACATTTTCTCATTTCCTCATAAAGACTGTCATCTTCCCCATGCAGAATACAAACGAGGACACCGAGGTCTAGAGAGGTTAAGTGGCTTATTGAAGGTCATGCTGATCCTACTGGGTGCCCACCTTGAAGTTTCAAATCTCGGTGCCTCCTCATCCATATCCTCCTTGGACTTGCCCTAACCTCTGGTGTCGAGTGGACCATATCGCACCGTGGTCCAGCCTCGGCCATCTTAGCAAACTGGGCTTCTAGGGACAGCAGTATGCCCCAAAGCCTCTGAGATTTGAACTGAGGAGCCCTGTCCCAGGTGGGAAGTCTTGAGGCCCTGGCCTAAATGCCCCACCATGGGGGGGCCGGGCAGAGTCAGCTCAAACACAGACATACCAAAGTCATCTTGTGACACGGGCCACTCATGACAAGCTGGACACCTGCTGCACCACGAGTGAAGCCCTTATTACCCTAAGTGTGGTGGTATCTCCCTGGTCGATGTTCCGGGACCCCTCCAACCTTCTCCCACCGACAGACCCTCCTGAGGGCTGTAGACCTTCTTTTCAGCAAGGTGTGCACTCTGGATTTCCTCCCCAAACAGTTTGCAGTCACGAGGATGAAATGCCCAGGACTGCGCTGCTAAATGAGAATCTGAGGGGAAAGGAAGTTTCTTGGGATTCTCCACTGTGGTGTCCACAAACTCGAGATTAAAAGGTCACTTGTTCCTCCAGACCGGATCATGAGGGGCCATCTGTTGCTCATGGTTTGGCCTGCACCGAGTTCAGCCTTCATGAGTCTCTCTGCTGTTCCCCCTGCCCTTAGGTAGGCTACTCATAAGTCATCACAGGCAGGCAAGCCTGACCTAGTTTTAAAAAAAAGTTTATTTATTTTTGAGAGAGAGAGAGAGAGAGAAAGAGAGAAAGGGGCAGAGAGAGAGGGGGACAGAGGATTCAAAGCGGGCTCCACACTGACATCAGTGAGCGGGATGCAGGGCTTGAACTCACAAACTGTGAGATCATGACCTGAGCCCAAGTGTGAAGCTCAACCCACTGAGCCACCTGGGCGGCCCCTGACCTATTTTTTAAGACCAGTTCGGTGAGGAGGTCCTTTCATCCAAGGACACTGGTTTGTGGCACTGTTTCCACGTGCCACTCAGAGCTGGCAGTTCAGTGGAGGGACCCCCCAGCCTGGGGGTGTTGTGCCCACTTCCTGGGGCGGAGCAGGAGGGAGCCACTCAGTGAGCCCCACCTGGGACAGAGGAGCCGTTGAGGAATGGGGAGCTTCCACCGGGGTGGGAAGAAGTGGGGGGCAGAGAGGGGCATCAAAAATTAGCACTTTGTCCTGAAGGCCCCAGGGAACCTCTGAGCAGCTGAAGCCGGGCAGTGACATCCGGGCCATTTGTCCTTCACACTGCGCTGAGGCTCAGCAGGGTGGTGGTGAGGGTCCTGTGACAGAGCTATGGCAGCGTGCTGAAACACAATCCTTCACTCCAGATTTAGAACATACGAGAGAAGCCACTCTCCAAGGGAAGACACCTTTGCCCATCAGAAGCCTCCCCTGCCTCCTCTCCCCCAAATCCCATCCCCTGCAGTTGTGACCTGAGAGGCTTTGACCTGAGAGAAGGCTTCTTTCCCTAGTAAAGAGAAGGTCCCAGGAAAAGACCTCGCTCCACTCTCATGAGGCTCTGCCGCTTGGTATGGGAGAGTTTGCATGAGACTCTCCTGAGAGAGGTGTGCACGGTGAGTGTGGGAAGGCCCCAGGGTGCTGGACACCCCAGGGAGGAGGTGGGCGCTGCCCCAGGGCTGGAGGAGCAGAAGGAAAGGGCCTTAAGCTCCATCAGCTTCTCGGGCTGTCTGGGCAGACGCTCAGGGTGGGGTGTCTCTCCCGGGGCCCAGCAGAGGCGGGAGGGGATGACTCCCTCACCTAGACCTGCCTACATCCCTGGCCTGGTTTGAAACCCCAAAGGGACTAAGTTGTTCCAAGGAAACTGCACAGATAGTCCTCAGCTTAGACCCAGGGTGTGCTCTGAACAGTCTTTATTCATTTGGTTGTTTCCCGGCGTAAACAATGTTCTGCTCGCTGGTAATTTAGGGTCTTGGGTCGGCCCACAAAAGCTTGACTGACCCACAAGGTGGCCGGGCACAGTACTAACAGTGGCCTTGGTCCCCAAGCTTTCTTCAGGAGCTGGGTGCTGATTCCCTCTGAGGCAGGGTGGGAGCTGGAGACTTGCTGGAGAAAGCTGGGGTGACAGAGAAGGGGGGAGGGAGGAGAGAGAAAGGGCAGTCTCTTGTGTGTGCTTGTGTGCGCATGTTAGGGACTGGGCTGAAGGGGCTATGGAGACAAGGGGACAGATTCTCACGGCCATCTTTGACGCATGCTCCAGGGAGGAACAGGACTCAGCAGGCACAGAAGTGGACACTAGAAGGCGCAGGGCAGCAGTCAGACCTGCTGGGGACATGGGTGTGCCCTTTGGTGCCTCAGGATTTGACAACCCTTCAAGCCCGATAATTTGTTCTACTAAGCATCTACAAGAGCATGAACGGGGGAGGGTCAGAGAGAGAGGGAGACACAGAATCTGAAGCAGGCTCCAGGCTCTGAGCTGTCAGCACAGAGCCCGACGCAGGGCTCGAACTCACGGACCGTGAGATCATGACCTGAGCCAAAGTCGGACGCCCAACCGACTGAGCCACCCAGGCTCCCCTACTTTTTTTTTAAACTGAGGTTCAATTCACATACAGTAAAATGAACCCATTTAGTGGGCAATTCTGTGAGCTTTGGCATAACGTGTATAGTTGTGTAACCACCATCTCAATCAAGATATAGAACATTCCATCACCCCCTCCTGGACCTCAAAATTTCCCTGAGCCCCTTCTCCCCACCACCAGCTTCCAGAAACTACTGATTCGCTTTCTGTTCCTACAGTGTTGTCTCCTCCAGGAGATCATATAAATGGAATCATCGGCTTTTGAGTCTGGCCTCTTTCAGTTAGCGGAATGCATTTGAGACTCATTTATGTTGTTCCCTTTTCTTGTTGATTACTATTTCACTGAACAGATGAACCACAGTTTGTTTCTCTTTTCCACGACTGAGAGACACTTGGGTTGTTTCCAGTTTTTTGGCAATCACCGACAAAGCCTCTAGAAACACTTGCATATAGGATTTTGTGTGAACACAGGTTTTCATTTCGTTTGAGTAAATGCCTGGGAGTGAGAACACTGGTGTTACCGGCAAGAGTATGTGTCACTTAATGAGAAACCACCAAACTATTTTCCAAAGTACCATTCTTGCACACCCACAGCCGTGCGAGATTTCCAGCTGCTCCCTGTCCTTGCCACCGCTTGGTGTTGTCAAGTTCTGGGTTTCCCCCCTTCATTCTAAATAAGTGTGCAGGGGTATTTCAGCGTTTTGTCGTGGTTTTAATTTGTATCTGCCTAACGACTAGTGATGTTAATCATGTTTGTATATGTTCATTCGCCATCTTCTTCCTCTGGTAAAGGATCTGTTCAGAGACATTGTCTATACTTTTAAATTGGGTTGTTTTGTGAGTTTCGAGTTCTTCCGATATTTTCTGCACCAGTCCTTTATCAGATACATGATTTGCAAGTCTTTTGTCCCAGTTTGTGTCTTGTCTTCGTATTTTCTTAGTGATGTCTTTTAAAGAGCAAAAGTTTTCATTTTGATGAAATCTAGTTTATCCGTTTTTTTTTTTTTTTGGATTGGTCTTTTTTACTTTTATTTTTTTAATGCTTATTTATTTTTGAGAGAGAGAGATGCATGAAAGAGAGAGACAGAGGATCAACTTTCTTTTAACCAATATTGTCTACAGTAACAATCATTTAAAAACAAACCAAACAAAAGCAAAAACATAAACAAAACAAACACACAAAGAACAAAACATGTAGACCAAAGGGCTCTAATTTGTGTCCCTTAATGATCGGGCAAGGCCACTCTCAGCACATCTGTCAGACCCGGCTGCAGCTGGGCTCCAGGCTCCCGTACAAAGGGTTGAGTCGATCGCACTCAGTTTAGGGCATGCTTTTATCATCAATCCATGCAAAGCCTATTGCTTGACTTTTCTCTTCCTTCATTCACAATCCTACCTCCTAATCTTGCATTCGTCAAAGACATGCACTCTACTATATTTGACATGCCCATAAGCACACAGTGTGTCTATAAAGTCTAGACACATAATTAAACTCACATAATAAATGATTTATTGATATCAAAAATACATGGTATGCTTCAGTGTGTTACCCCTCCTTAGCAAATTTATAGTTCAATACAAAATCTCAAGGAATGCCCACGGCATTTTATCAGTCTCTGCACCTGCGTCCATCATGTGCTGGCTCTGATGACTTATTTATACTTATAATGACATTTATACTAAATGAACTTGTGCCTTTATTATACTCCAGGAAAAATAATCAAGGGGGTTCAATTTGCAGAAAAATAAATTATTATTCATGTTTTCAGATTTCATGGCCACTCTATATAGGCATCTTTAAATTTTCATTTATTTATTTATTTATTTTTTGAGAGAGAGAGCACGTGAGTGTGTGCCTGAGTTGGGAAGGGGTGAAGGAGAGGGAGAGAGAGAATCCCAAACAGGTTCCATTCCCAGCTCACGATGGTGGATCATGACCTGAGCTGAAATCAAGAGTCGAACGCTTAACCTACTGAGCCACCCAGGCACCCTTATGTATGCATCTTTATAAAAATCTATGAACTTGTGTGTATTTCTGGTTCTATTTCTTTTTTTTTTTTTTTTTTTCTGCTCAACACTGTTTTTAAGTCCTGCTGTTGCTGTAGGCAGATCAGTTTTGTGGCTTCTGATGCCCAGCACTAAACAGAGAGTATTTCACTTATTCTCATAGTGATCGACACAGATTTCTGAGATTCCTGGTATCACAAACAACACTGAGAACTGCTTCTTCCCCACCACCAGGAAAGACCCCTGTGAGAATTTCTCTGCGTTTTACATTCAGGGGTTGCACTGCTGGGTCAGTAATATGGGCATACTTAACTTCACTACGCATTGGTAGGATGGCTGGGCTCGTTTCCTATCCCATCAGCTATATAGGAGGGTTCCTGTTTTTATTTTTCGTGTTTTTTTTTTTTTCACATTCTATCATTTGATTTGATCCACTTTAATTGACTTTATCCTCATCAGATGAATGCTATCTTTTTGTTTACATTTGCATTTTTGTGTGTGTTTGTGCATCTCTTCATATTTTTCCTAGTCATTTGGATTTCCTGTTTGTTAAGTGCCCATTCATAGTCATTTCCAAACTTTTCTATAGGATTTTCTGTGTTTTTTTTTTCTTGTTGATTTCCAGGGATTTCTTACATATTCTAGATATTAATCTCTTATCAGTTTTAGATAGAGAAAATATCTTTTCTTAGTCTGTTATACATTAATTAACTCTGATTAGGATGTCTTTTATGATAAAGAAATCTTTACTTCTATATAGTCAAATATTTCAATTTATTACTTTATGTTTTACTCTTTTGGGGTCCTGTTTAAGTTCTTTTCTGCCCCTATATCAGAGACATTTTCCTGCATTTTCTTCCACTAGCCTTATAGTTTTCCCACAAAATTCAATGGTCTTTAATTCCCCTGGATCAATTTTTACGCATGGTATAAATAGGAGTTTAGTTTTATTTTTCCATTTGGTGACCCAATTTTCTCAGCACCACCTACTAAATAATCTGCCCTCTTCCCATTAACTTGTGGTGTCAACTTTACTCTATATTGAATGTGCACACATACACACTGTTAAAAGATAAAGGCATATAAAAAGGCTAAGTTTATTTGAGCAAAAATTGATTTGAATAGGGCAGCACCAAGCCAGAGGGGGTAGGGGCACTCTACTGATAGGAGCTAGGGGAAGGGCATAGGTGCAGAAGCAAAGAATGGAAAATATTTGATTGGCTATAGCTTAAAGCCTAGTTCACTCTTTGTGATTGGTTGTCCCTAGCATTTCAATTTCATGACCTTGAAGTATTTATAGGCTTAGGTTTTGGTTTGCCTAAGTAGGTGCCAGCGCATTACATCCACCTCAGCCTAATGGGCTCCCTGTTTAATTAATCTGCTGTAGTTTCTTCTGCCAAATTAGTGAATAGTGCTAAATTAATACAAAATTGGGGAGCCAGGGAACCACTGTTCCTAGGGGGAATTCAAGGTCAAGTTTCTTTGAGCCTCTGATCACAAGGTTTCATTCAACCAATCAACACAGAATCTTATACTGTAAGTGTTTCTGTTTAAACAAAAATTTTTTAATGTTTATTTATTCTTGAGAGAGAGACAGCATGAGCAGGGGAGGGACAGAGTGAGGGAGACACAGAATCTGAAGCAGGCTCCAGGCTCTGAGCTGTCAGCACAGAGCCCGATGCGGGGCTCAAACTCCTGAACCGTGAGCTCATGACTGAGCCACCTAGGTTCCCCTAAGTCTTTCTGTTTAAAGACACCTTGTTTAACATATATTCTCACAAATAATTAAATTCACTGTCTTTGAATATTTAAAGCCAGAGGCTTTGGAGGCCTCTCACATTCTATAGGTTCATTTACCAACATCCTTGTAAAACAGGACAGTTTCATCAGCATTGAGAACCTGCTCTTCCACATACAACTCTTTTCCAGCATAACACTTTGCAGGTATTTTTAAAATTCTTCTGCAGCCTCTTGATCTACAGAACCTCCCCTCCTGCAAGTTTAACATTTTTCACTCCGTATTGCTTTTTGAAACTTGTGAGCCAGCCAGAACCAACCAAGAAGGATTTAGCATTCCCTGCCTCTGGGTAATGTGACAGTAAATTTCTTTGGCTTTTAGCCTCACAACAGTGCTGTCTACTATGCTTTCTTTATGGGTCGTCATCGCATGAGTCCAGAAATGTGGCTGCCTTTCCTTCTTCCATAGCTTAATCATACACTCTGGATGTTACTTTAACGCTTTCCTGAGCAGCCTGGTGTACAGATTAACAAATTTCCTTGTCCTTTTTGTGGTTGTATTGTATTGTTGGATCTTTAACATTGAACTCATCATGGCCAACAACAGCACCTTCACACGTATCTGAAAAAAATTTACCAAAAAGATGTATGTTTTTTCGTAAGGCATATCACAACTTTCTTAGGAACACTAGACAGCACTATGACTGGGGACCATTTTAAACACTGAAATCACCAAAAATACACAGAAATGTGAAAAATGTGGCACTGAATAAACCACAAAAATGTTTGTTTACAATATGAAACAAGAAGACAGAGTGTTGCCTTGTTTGCCTCAGCTAGGAACATGTACGTCCAGTGACTCAAACTTTTCACCACTCTGCGTATGTTCCCAAATGACCGCATTGTGAAAATTGATTTTGGGGTTATAAATAAATTTTAGTGAGTAGGAAAATTTATAAATATGGAATTCACAATTAATAAGGATCAATTACATTTGTTTCTGAACCATCTTTCATGGTCCCTTTGTCTATTGGCATGTACCTGTACCACCACCAAAGTCTTATAGCTGTTGTTTTAGATTGTGTCAATGTCTAATAGGATGGATTCCTCAACGATTTGTTCTTCTTTTTCAAGACTTACTTTTCTAACTGCGCGCTTTAATATTTCTGTAAACGTTTTATAGTAGAATCTTTGAACCCCTCAAATAATCCAGTTGGAATTTTATTAGGCATTCAATTTATAGATTAATTAGAGAATAATTGATTTTAACGTTAACTTATCCATCCATGAACATAGTATATCTCACCATTTACTTGGATTTTCTTTTGTATCAATTAATATTTTTTTAACGTTATTTATTATTTTAATTCCTAGGTACATTATAGTCTTTCTAACTATTGTGAATTCTACCTTATTTTCTACCTTATTTCTAAGTTGGCTACCATAAGTAAAAAACAATATTAATTTTTGTGAGTTGATATTTTACCTTGCAATATTGATAAATGCTCTTATGATTCATCTAATGGTCCTGTTGGATAATCTATGTAGATTATCAAATGTGCAAATAAAGATAGTGTTATTTCTTCTCTTTGAATTCTTTTAGCTCTTATTTCCTTTTTTTTGGTCTCAGAATGATTGCCAGTACCCCAGGATTTATATTAAGTAGTAAGGATGAAGTGAGATGCTTTTGTTGACTAAATATTTTTTTTTCTGTTTAGATTTTGTCAAAATAAGGAAGTATTTTTATATTCATAGCTTTTTGAATTGTTTAAAAATAATCATTAACAGGTGTTGAATGTTACCTCGTACTTTTCTACATATATTGTTACAATATATTTTTGTTTTTAGTCCTTAGTACCTCAGTTCTTAACGTGGGTGCTTTTCTGATGCTAACTCATGCTTAAATTTCCAAGATAAACTTTTTTTGATGCTGCCACATTGACAACACCCATTGGACTTTGTTGGCTAATATTTTGTTCAGGGTTCATGAATGGAAACAGCTGTTTCTTTTCTTGTGCTTTCCTTATCCAATTTCAAAATCAAGCCTACAAGAGGGATGATCTATTGCTTTGATAGAATGCACTCATAATACCTGCCTAGTTCAGGCTGCTATAGCTACAATGCCATAGACTGGGTGGCATAAACAACAAATGTTTATTTCTTACAGTGCTGGAGGCTGGGAAGCCCAGGATTAAGGTGCCAATAGATTCACTGTCTGATGAAGGTCTGCTTGCTGGTTCATGGACAATGATTTTCATGTTGTACTCTCACATGGCATGAAGAGAGTAAGGGAGCTTTCTGGGTGGGGGGGTCTCTTTTATAAGGATACTAATCCCAACATGAAGGCTCCACCCTCATGACTTAATCACTCTCCAAAGGCCCCACCTCCAAATACCATCACACAGGGGGTTAGGCTTCAACATAGGAATTTTGGGAGGATACAAAAATTCAATCCATAGCCATACCCTGTGGGTCTGTGTACTTTTTGGAATCTTTCATTTAATTTCCCTAATAATTATTGGTCTACTCAATATTTCTTCTTGTGCCATTTTTTTTTGTAATTTATGTTTTTCCAGAATTTATTCATTTTGTCTAGATTTTCTACATTTGTTAAGGCTGGATTCTTAATTTTGCTTCTGTTATATTTCTGTTGTGTCATAGTTAATCCTCCTTTAATTCAGGATTTGATTTACCTCATCTCTTTTTATCTTGGATGGTTGTGCCAGAGGTATGTGTACCTGATTAGACAGATTCATCTTCTAATTTGTTTGCACCAGCCAAAGCAGATCCAATTTTCTTTAAAAATCAGCAAAACCTTTCCCACTTATGGATAGTTCTTGTTCTCTTTTCAATTTTCTTTGGGACTTTTCCAAACCAGATAAATTCTTGGGAGTCACATTAAAGGTTTTAAAGTATATAATTTAAATGCAATTTCATGTAATATATGACAGAAGAGACAGACCAGATCTCTTATCTCAGGGAGACTAGGGTCTAAGGGAAATCAGGCTACTATTAAATAATCACCTGAAAACAAAAATTACAGATGTGGTAAGTTTTAAGGAGCAGGGAAAGGCTATGAGAGGTGATGCAAGGGGCACTACTCAGTTATGACAGTAAAGGAAGATTTTTCTTTGTAAATGATAAGACTTAACCTGGGGAGGAGGAGAAAGAATAGCATTTTATAAAGGGGATACAGCATGAACAAAGGTCCTTGGGCAGGGAGCCAGTGTGACTGAATGAAGAGAAAGAAAAATAAATATATCCAGGGATTCCTATACTCAAGTCTGACACAGTGAGGTTGGTTGTATATTTAGACAGAGTAGTGTTGAGAATGCGCACTAGGTTATAAACTAAAACAGGTATGAAATACAGTTGGAAAAAAACAAAAGACAAATTGAAAGATATAAATCTTATTTGCATCCTGACAGGAACTACAGAGACAGATTTTTTTTTTTATTTTTTAATATATGAAATTTACTGTCAAATTGGTTTCCATACAACACCCAGTGCTCATCCCAAAAGGTGCCCACAGAGACAGATTTTAATAAGTGATCATACCCTCAGGAAATACTTCTCTCTCACTGCAAGTGCCATAACAAATACTGTCTTCAGAAGAGTTTGAAATCGTTCCTACATTGATTTGAAATAACTAAAACTCAAAATGGTGGTTTAAAATAAAAGTATATTTTAAACTTAAAATGATGCTTTGAGTGAAGGGGGTCAAAAGGTACAAACTTCCAGTTATAAAATAAATGTCATGGAGATGTAATGTACAACATTATGATTATAGTTAATAGTACTGTATTGCATATCTGAAGGTTGCTAAGAGAGTAAATCTTTGTGCGGGTGTATGAATAAACACTTTATTATTTTTCTACAAAATTATTTTTAATTTAATTTAAAATTCCATTGTAGTTAACATTCAGTGTTATATTAGTTTCATGTATACAGTATAGTGATTCAATAATTCCATCCATCACCCGGTGCTCATCACGACAAGTGCACTCCTTAATCCCCATCACTTATTTCACCCTTCCCCCCCCTTCCCTCCCCTCTGGTAACCATCAGTTTGTTAAGAGAGTAAATCTTGAAAGTTCTTATCACAAGAAAAAAAAAGTTCTTTGGGATGACATAATCCAAAGGAACACGTTATATCTGGATTAAAATTTGTTCAATCTTTCCCATTTCCCAATGTTGAAGATTAATATATTTTCAACTTATAAAATAGCCTTTCATTTAATTTGAGTGAAAAGGTGCTGTTTAGGAAATTTTCCAGTCTGCAACCAGCAGCATTTCCCAAGAGTACAAACTCAGCAGCAGTGCATAATGATGCTGTACCTTGATTTATCCAGGAAGTGGTGTGTGCACATTGGCACTTCTGTGTACCTCATGCCATATACCAGCTTTTTGTTTGAAAGATGATATCCACGATTGGTAAGTATCTCTTGAAGTGAATAAGCTCCAGGTTTGCTTAAAGGATACAAACTTCAGCTGTGCCAAATATGTGAGTGTAGGCTGCAAATCTGAGCTAAAAATGAGCCAAGAAATTGAGAGGATGTGATTTACAGCTTCTGTTCGAAAGAAGTTGATACCAAATAATTTGCTCGTCCTAATAGGGTTTTAATAGATTCTTTCCCATGACACTTACTGAAAACTAGAACACTAAGAATAACAGAAGCCTTATTATGACTATGGATTTAGTAATGTGACAAACAAATCGCCTTGGTTATAAAACCTGAGATTGCTTCATTTGGTTTTGCAGCATATGGAATTCTTCCTAGCAAACCATTACACATGTAGCATGCCTTTCTAATTAAAACCAATGATTCCCTTTGTCACCGTTTATCCCATTGGTTCTGGGTAGAGAAATCTTCACAGCATCATATGTAAAGGCCAAATACCATAGTCTGAGATGCGACTCCTCCACGACCTCTCCTGGCCCTGCCACCCGTCAGGCTCTTATAAGAACCTTGGAGATAAACAGACTTCATGCTCTTCCCTGAAAGAGACTTCTACCTTCCTGCCTCTGTAGTTTATGAAATGCTGCCTGGAAATCTTTGCAATTCTTTTAGAATCAGCTCATATGTTCCACGCCTCCTGGAAACTTTATGTGGTCTACATAATTATGTTTCCCAATCTCAAAACACCAATCTTCTGTCATAAGGACTCTGCTTTTTGGAGTCACAGAACAAAAGTAGCATCTTAAATGCTCTGAGAAGTCATACAGTAAACACATCTGTTAATTTTTGTTCAGCTCAGCAGGTCCTAAACTTATTTTATCATGGAATTGTCTCCCACCCCAAACCACATTCATTAATATCCCAGAGAGCACACTTTGAGAAACGTCTCCCTGCTATACTGCGTTCCCTCTTCTTACACCCTTATTTATTCATTCATTCAGCCAATATGGTTAAACACAAATGGGCCAAACAGGTAATCAGTGTTGTCCTTTTAAGAAAGATTAATAGGTAGCACGTGAAGATGAATAGTCAAAAGAGGAAATCTACTTATTCAGCGTCTCCTATATGCAGCACATGCTCAAAACATTTGTACACATTTTCTCATTTAATCCCCATGACAGAGTATATTAAGTACATTTTACAAATGAAGAATCTGAGAAGTGATTCCTAACATTCTGAGAGTTAAACATATGTCTATATGACTGGGAGAAACCAAAGGTCTTTTTGTGATAGGGTAAGAGGTTATAGTATTACTTAGCCATTAAAAAGAATAAAATCTTGCCATTTGCAGCAACATGGATAGAGCTAGAGTGTATTATGCTAAGTGAAATAAGGCAGAGAAAGACAAACACCATGATTTCACTCACATGTGTAATTTCTCATATGTGGAATTTAAGAAACAAAACAGATGAACATATGGGAAAGGGGAAAAAGAGAGAAACAAGCCATAAGAGACTCTTAGAGAACAAACTGAGGGTTGATGGAGGGAGGTGGATGGGGGATGGGCTAGATGGGTGATGGGTATTAAGGAGGGCACTTGTTGGGATGAGCACTGGGTGTTGTATGTAAGTGATGAATCACTTGATTCTATTCCTGAAACCAGTACTACACTGCATGATAGCCAACTTAAATTTAAGTTAAAAAAAGAAGGAAATATTGAGTTACTGCACAAAGACAATGGCCACACAATCGAAATTTATACTTAGAACACAAAGCCAATGCTTCTTACCTGTTGTTTTGATCTTTTAACTAATAAAGGAAATGGAGGTTATTTGAGGTTGGCATCAGAAAGGATAAGTTTTACAATTTTTATAAATATACCTGTGTAGCCAACACACAATCATGTTATACTTAGCATATCTGCTTTTAGACTCAGCCATGTGTTTGTTGTTATTTATTGTGGAATGGTATTCCATTGTGTGAAAATACTACAGTTTGTTACTAATTCAATGTTTTATAGACATTTGGGTTATTGTCAGTGTGGCTATTATGACTAAAACTGCTATGAACATCTTAATACAAGTTTTTGAACATATGTTTTCATTTATCTTGGGTAAATACTAAGGAGGGGATTTCTGGGTATGTTAAGTATGTGTTTAACTTTATAAAACACTGAGAGACTATTTTTAAAAGTGGTTGTATTTTTTATTTTTTTAACATTTTTTTTTTTTGAAAGAGAGACAGAGCATGAGCGGGGACAGAGAGAGAGAGAGAGAGAGAGAGAGAGTGGGAGACACAGAATCTGAAGCAGGCTCCAGGCTCCAAGCTGTCAGCACAGAGCCTGACGTGGGCTTGAACTCATGAACGGTGAGATCATGACCTGAGCTGAAGTCAGACGCTTAACCAACTGAGCCACCCAGGCGCCCCAAAAGTGGTTGTACTTTTAAAAATCACCACCACCAATGCATGGAAATTCTGGTTGCTCTGTATCTTGGTCAACATTCAGTATTACTGATAGTCTTCTATCAGTCTTCTACTGATAGCACATTGTGGTTTTAATTTGCCTTTCTCTAATCATTAATGATGTTGATCATTGTTTCATGTGCTTATTTCCCATCTGTACACCTTCTCTGGTAGAATTATCTTCTCAAATATTTTGCTCACTTAAAAACTGGGTTGTCTCATTATTGAGTTGTCTAGTTCTTTATATATTCAAAACTTATATACATATATTTTTAAGTTTTGTTGAGGTATAATTCACATACCATAAAGATACCCATTTAAAGTATACAATTCCATAATTTTTAGTATATTCATAGACTTGTGTAAATATCATCACAATCTAATTTAGAACACTTTCATTATCCCAAAAAGAAACCCACACCCACTAGCAGTCACTACCCAATCTCTCCGCACTCCCATGCCTAGACAACCACTAATTTATTTGCCTGTTTCGGACATTTCATATAGTGGAATAACAGAAGATGTAGTTTTTTTGTAACTAGCTTCTTTCATTCGCATGAAGTTTTCAAGGTGCATTCATGTTGCAGCACGCATCAATACTTCACTCCTTTTATTGTCAAGTAATATTTTGTTGTATGGACACACCATGAATTTATCTATTCATCAGTTGATTGACAATAGGGCTGTTTCCAGTTTTTAGCTATTATAAATAATGCTGCTATGAACAATGTATACAGGTTTTTGTGTTGGATGTATGTTTTCATTTTTCTTGAGTATAAAGATACATATTTGCAAATATTTTTTCCCAGTAGGGTTTTCCATTTTGATTTCCTTAAGAGTATCTTTTGGAGAGCAAAAGTTTAAAATTTTTATGAAGTTCAGTTTGTCAATCCTTTTCTTTATGATTTGTTCATCCTTTTTGTATCTTATCTAGGAAATTTTTTCTTTTTTCAACGTTTTTTTTTTTTTTTTTTTTTAATTTATTTTTGGAACAGAGAGAGACAGAGCATGAACGGGGGAGGGGCAGAGAGAGAGGGAGACACAGAATCGGAAACAGGCTCCAGGCTCCGAGCCATTAGCCCAGAGCCTGACGCGGGGCTCGAACTCACGGACCGCGAGATCGTGACCTGGCTGAAGTCGGACGCTTAACCGACTGCGCCACCCAGGCGCCCCTCTAGGAAATTTTTTCTTAACCCAAGGTCACAAAGAATTTTTCTTCAAGATTTACAACTTAAGCTCTCATATTTATGTCTGTATTCCATTTGGAAACAATTTCTGTGTATGGTAGGAGATGAAGACCAAGTCCATTTACCAGCACTACATTTTGAAAAGATGGGTTATCTTGTCATCTTTGGCAACAACCAATTAACTGTAAATGTGTGGATGTTTTCTCAACTCTTAATCCTGTTTTCCTGATAGTCTATTCTCATGCCAATACAACTCTGCATTGACTACTATAGCTTTATAGTAACTCTAGAAATCAGATAGTATAAATCCTCCAACTTTATTCCGTTTCAAAATCGTTTTGCCTACTTGAAGTCTTTTGCATGTCAATTTCTACAGTTATGTGGATAGGACTTTTACTAAAATCGTACTGACGAGATAAATTTGGGGAGGACTGACAGCATAATGATATTGCAGTTTCCTGATTCATAAATAAGGAATTTTTTTGCATCTTCATTTTCTTTGCATCTTTTCTTTCAGGATTGTTTTATAGTTTTCAGGGCACAGGTTTTGCTTTTCTTGTGTGTGAATTCTGTTAAATTATCCCTAAATATTTCATTTTTTGATGATACTGTTTTTTAAATTTAAATTTCCATTTTTATCATTATTATGTAGAATATTATTGAGTTTTGTATAACGAGCTTATATCCTATAACCTTGCTTTCATCTTCTCTAGTTGTTTTGTAAATTCTTTGTTTTCCACATAGACAACCAAGCTGTCTGCAAACACAGTTTTACACTTGTTCCCACCTGTGTTGTGTGCCTTTCATTTCTTTTTCTTGTCACGTTGCACTGGGTGTGACCTCCGGGGCAATGTTTAATAAAAGCATGAAGAAGACATTCTTGCCTTGTTCATAATTTTAGGAGAAAGCATTTTTTATAATTGAGTATGACATCAACTATAGGTTTTTTTGTAAGAGACTTTCATCAGGTTTAGGGAATTGCCTTCTGTTCCTAGATTGCTGAGAATTTTTATGACTTGGTGTTGAACTTTGTCAGATGCTTCTATACCTATGAAGATGATTATATGGGCTTTCCTTTTGCTCTGTGAAGATGATGAATTACATTAATTGAATTTTGAATTCAATTCAACCAACCTTGCAATTCTGGGATAAATCCCACTTGGTCATGATTTATTTTCCTATTGATACACTGTTCAAATTGATTTCCTAATATTTTGTTAGAGATTGCTGCATCTATATTCATGAGAGATGTTGGTGTGCAGTTTTTGTGTCTTGTAATTTCTTGGTTTTGGCATCAGGTATATGCTGGCTTCACAGACTAGGTGGGGAGTGTTTTCTTTCTCTCTCTCTCTTTTTTTTTTCCTGGATGGGTTTATGTAGAACTGGTACAATATCGTTTTTCGATGTTCAGTAGAATTCACCAGTGAAGACATCTGGACCCGGAGTCTTGTTTGTGAGCAGATTTTTAACTAGAAATTTAACTTCTTCGACCTTGGACTGTTCAGGCTATTTCTTCTTTAGTGAGCTTTGGTATTTTTGATCTTTCCAGACATGTGTCATTTTCATCATAGTTGTCAAATTCATTGGGATAAAGTTCGTATTTCCTTTTTATCCTTTTACTCTATAGGATCTGCAAGATTATTTTCTCTCTCATTCTTGATATAATTTTGTCTTTTTTTCTTTGATCTGGCTAGAAGTTTATCAATTTTATTAATCCTTTCAAAGAATCTGATTCTGATTTCACTGATTTATTTTCTTTTTCATTGATTCATTATTTTTCTGCTTCCTATGCCGTTTATTTGTATCTTTATGCCTCCTTTCTGCTTGGCTTGGGTTTAATTTTATTCATTTCCTAGTTCTTAAGGTAGTTAGATACTTAAGTCCTCTATTCTTTTTAAATATAAGCATTTAATGCTATACGTTTTCTTATAGGTACTGCTTTGCTGCACACTCCAAGTTTTGATAAAGTGCATTTTCATTTTTATTTAGTTCATCTTATTTTATAATTGTTAGTTTCTTTTTTTTTTTTTTTTGCTGAGGGGTTACTTGGAAAAGTGTGGTCTGATTTCCAATAATTTGGGGGGATTTTCCAGACATATTTGTTACAGATTCCTGGTTTAATTTTTTTGTAATCCAAGGAAACATTTTATTTGCAATTCTTTTGAATTGAGCGTTGGTTTATGGCCCATATTATGGCTTCTCTTTATGAATATCCCATGTGCCGTTGGGGGAAAACGTGTGCTCTGCTGTTGAATGGAATGTATTTATCCATGAGAGCAGGGGAGCTTCTGCTGTCTCGTAAGGTTCAGAGACAAAGTCCATATTGTGATTGTCCTAATGTGCCCTCCCTTTGATCTTAAGAGGAGAAATCTAAGTTTACAATTTCATGTTCTCAAGGCTAATTTTAAGTTTGCACACAGATTTGAAAAATCTCATGCCCCTCCTTTTCTTTTTCATCATGTTTTGAAATGTATATTGGTCTTGCTGACATTTTCTTCTCACAATTTTTAAGGCCAGGTTTGAGTTTAAATGTAGCGTGAACTATTTTTACACAAGATACGACACAGGCTTGTTAAGAACATGGATTTAGAGTCAGATAGGCCTGTGTTTAAATCCTTATTCTGCTACTTAATACATACATATATGTATGTGTGTGTGTGTGTTCATGGGCACATGATTTTTATGTGTATTCTGTAAAAATTAATTTTGATAGTGAAGCACCTGTGCATGGCACAAGTAAACAACATATGGCCCTATTGTTATGTGGTTTGAGAAAATAGTGGGAAGTGTTCACATGTTAATAATGCCTAGATTCCTCTGTTAGCCATTTATCAGTATGCACCAAGCACCGCCTTCTTTGAGCTTCTTATTACAGTGATTGCAATACAAATGCCTCCTAAGAAGGGCTATTTCTTAATCCTATATGGTCAATTTGTTTATCGGATAGCTGTTTTTAGTGACAAGAAATGAAGCACCATGATGTTAATGAGTACTTAGGAATGCGGGGCCCTGAAAAGGGAAGTGGGTCCTAAAATAGAGTCTCCTCAGATTGGTCATGTCACCCATGCTGGAAGCAGTCATATCCACAGGCCTTGAATGCTTATGTCATGTACCACGAAGGTAAACATCAAAAAGATACCTAGAAATGAACTCAAATCAGAACAGGTCAGGCAACAGAAAAAGAAGGTATAATTTACTGTTTGTTTACGATGCCAAATGTTTAATAGGACCTGAGTGAGAAAAATACTAAATTTCTGGACTTATTTAATATACATGTTCTTAGATCAGAAGTAAAAGAGTAGTAAAGACATAGCCGAACTCTGTTAACATGCAAATTGTATTTTCAATCAACAGAATTTGTTGTACCTATTAGTGCCAGGCACTCTGCTAGGCATTGGGGATGTGAGAGTGACTCTGGCAGATGCGGTTCCTCTTCCTAGTGGGGAAGGAATATAAATAACCACGAGAGCTATGGCAAGAAAGGTACAAGGGATGAGGAGTGTACAGAGGAAAGGCATCTAAACCCAGGCTTCCCTGCAGTGACCGGAGGGTGAGATGTCATGGGATCAAGAGTGGGGGTGGTGGTGGTTAAGGGTTTCAGGAAGAGGGAGCAACCTCTGAGGAAGCCTTTAGTTGCCAACTCTGACCTTCCCAGAAACACTTAGCCAAAGGGAAACCCATGATTTAGTGGTGAGTGTCTAAAACATTTAGTTTCTTACCCAGATTCAGCCCAAGGTAAATCAAGTGCAGGATGACAGTGTAATACCCCACTTCACAGAGAGATTTCCAAAGAAAATCTTGATAAGAATTAAAAGAACGACAGCAGGTCAGGCTTGTTGATGCATTTTATTGTGAGATGGGGGAGTCTGGTAAAAAACTAGAAAATGACCATGGTGTAACAAGGAACTTAAAAATGAAGAATCAGATTTGTAACTTACATACATGAATACAGGAACAAATTGGCACAAAATGTTAAACATTGTTCCCAACACTGTTTATATAAGGTTATCCTAATTTGGCTTACTAAGGAAATGAGAGTTTTATGGTTAGGCTAATCTCTTAATAAAACTGCAGAGCATCATGCTATTAGTCACACAGTGAATTTCAAAATTTAAGAGTTTTATATTAAAAACTGGGTAAAGGTAAAATGACTTGATTGTAGTTGTAAAACTAATACATTCCCATTTAAATTCTGTTCTACAGTCCAAGGCAAGTATAAATGTTAACATAACACTGTTAAATCAAATCTCAATGCAAGAGAACCAATTGCATCTCTACTTTAAATCTTATCAACTTTCCAAATTTTCATACTAAAATATATTATTGTATTAATACAAACTACAGTATTATACACTACACTGTGTAATAAATAAAGAAATATAAAAATAAGACACATAAATATAAAAGTTTTCTAAAACTAAAAGTACATGTCAGTAAGAAGGGTATTAATACTGCCAGGTTTGAAGACGTACAGTACAAAAATGTTGCACAGATCTATAAACTAAAAGAAATAAAATAATACTGATAGGTAAAAATCAGCTAATGTTGTTAATAAACTGGGTCCATAATAACTAACATTTGGAAACAGTTATGAGCCAAACAATGATGGCATGTCCATGTCTGAAATGCAAGTACATGGATAGAGCAGATTAGAAAATTTCCCTTTCATTTCTGTAGAGAAATTTTGAAAGTCAATTAACACAAAATGGATGCTGAGGAATTAAAGGGTGAAATGTCCCAGTGTTTAGGTTTCTCTGACAAGAGTCAGTGGTTTTAAGTTTTATTTGGAATTTTGATACAACAAACAAATCGACAAATGCTAGTTATTGTAGGCCACACACTGAACGAAGGCGGGTTAGAGCCTTGAAAATACTGATAAATGGCACTTACAGCACACAGGTCTTGCTTAAGGCCAAAGGAGACACAAAGCTTCATATCATATCCTTCATATTTGTCACCACATATTCAAAACACGATTACAGACACTGTTTCTGACGACTCTGCTGCCCTTCCCAGCATTAACACTGTTAGTCCCTGCAATCAGAACTCAATGGCAATCTTCTGAACTCCATTTGAAACCACATAAGTAAGAAACTTCAGTTCTTCTATCGGCTGCTTTCTTAAGGCTAACAATACACTTTAAATGATAATACTCCACTATGACATCTAAGTATTAGAAATTACTACCTTCTAGATTGGATTTATAAAAGGTAGCTAGCATGTTTTGGAACTGCATTATACTTCTCTGTGAAGGGAATTCTGTAGTGCAGAAGTTCTCACATTTTAAAAAACATAATAAAATACTGAAGCGGATTTAGCATACGTTTACCAATAAAAAAATTATAAAATTTCTCCCAATTGTACAGCTTAAGAATAAACCAACGTAAGAGTGATAATACTGACAAAAATGAAACAATGCCAGATGCTTACCTAATTAATCAGTTTCCTTTAACCTGTTCAATCTTTGCTTTCCGAGTCATTAAAGTTTTCTAATCTGCTTCGTGTTACAAACTTGTTCCTAACTTTGAAAAATGCATGAAAAATTACTAGGTCTGAGATCAGGCACACCCGGATTTTTTTTTTGTGTGTTTTTTTTTTTTTTTTTGTATTTTGTATTTTTTTAAATTTTTACTTTACACAGTAGTGAACAGAAACCACAGTATACAGGTTACTGTGTTTCCATGAAAAGCATGTATAATATAGAACAAACTTCATTACCAATTAGAATTTATTTTCCTTCTAAAAAAACTATTAGGCTTCATTTGTTTTTTCTTCTGACACCTGCTCACTATTCTCGCTTACTTTTTGTTCTAAGCTGCTTGCTTGATTTACAGCTTCATCATCCTTCATCAGACCTTCAGTTTTTGCCTCTTCTCCCTCATTCTCTGCCTCTTCTCCCTCTTCTTCCTCCATTTCCTCTTCCTCCTCCTCCTCTTCCTCGTCCCCTTGTGGTTTTTCACATTCTTTTTCTTCCTGCAGTTCTTCCATCTCTTTGTCCTCCTCCTCCTCTTCCTCTTTGTCACTATCTTCATCCTCTTCCCTTGTCAAACTCTCTCTCTCATCTGAGTCGGCCTGTGAGGGGGACGCCTGAGCACCAACGTGCTCACTCCTCAGGACTTCCTGTCCCGCCTCTTCCTGCTCGGTGCTATCGCGCTCTTCCGCTTCTCTCTTGCAGTAGGAGTAGCGATGATTCATGTGTTGCGAGTAAGACCCAGAGTGTGAGAAACGCTTGCCACATTTGTCACATTGATAGGGCTTTTCTCCAGAATGCAATCGCATGTGTTCAATCAAATGATGTTTGTGTTTAAATGCCTTTTTACAGATTCCACACTCGTGAGGTCTTTTACCTGCAAAATAAGAACACAGCCATGAAACAGTCCTCACAAGGATTTTGGGGGCACCTCAGTTTGGGGAAAGCATTGCAGATTCACTTTTGAAGTCATCAGGTTCATCAACATACCTGTGTGTTCATATTTATGTCTCAATAACGAGCTACTCTTTTGGAATATCTTATCACACAAATCACAAGCATACATTCCATTTTCTGTCTTCCGCATTTTCTTTTTGGGTGGTGTAGAGTCAGAGTCATTCTGATCCTCTACATTTGATACTCCTTCTGAGCTAGTGTCTTGCCTTTCATCCTAAAGGAAGAAAAGAAGATAAAATTTAATTTCTACTTAAAAGATAAACAAGAGACCTATATAAAAGCATAGGTTAAAAGAAACTACTTAATTAAAAAAAAATCTTTTTACTTTAGAGCAAGAGTGCATTGCATCTCCCTCACGAGTGGAGGAGAGAGAAGAGGGGGGCGAGAATCCTAAGCAGGCTCCATGCTCAGCCTGGAGCCAGACGTGGGGCTAGATTCTATGATCTTGATACATGACCTGCACCAAAGAGCAAGAATTCGAGGTTTAACCAACTAGGCCACCCAGGTGCCCCGATTTATACTTTCAATAATTTGACCAAAGCAAGCATACTACTCATCACTGCAGATGGGCTCCAAGGGTGGGGCTAGGTGACAGGTGGGGGTTCATATAGACAAAAGGGAGGTTGGGGGCAATATAGTTACAATGATGACAAAAACAAGTGATCAACTGATGAAAAGAAAGGACACCAAAAAGAAAGAATGTAAAATGCATAGTAACCAAATTTACTTGGTTCCAAATAAATAATACCTTTATGAGAAATTTGCCAAAAATATTAACTTAAGGGTTTGCTACATAATCACTAATTTCCAACTGCATCATTGTTTTCATTCTGGGTTTTACAGAGCAAAAGTTAAGATTCTATTTTTACAAAGTGGTCTTTGAATTGTGTCCTCCGGAATTTCATAGTTCTATGAACTGACCTCCCTGGGTTTTTTTTTTTTTTTTTTTTTTTTTTTTTTTGAAAAGAGAGGTCTGCTCTACTACTTTTCTAAGGAACAAGATGAAAAACTGTGCAGGAGAGTCTGCATTTTCAAACAAGAATACTTGCTAGTCAAAATAAATCTGCAGACTTTCAGTGGAATAAAATCATTTCAGCAGTCTCAGGGAGGTACTTTTGTGCAGGATACTCATGTAGGTAAACAACGATTGGTAGAGGAATTGGGTTCCTCAAGATCCTTCCATCTTTCCTAATGTCTTCTGTTCTATTGTCTCTAAACCCACAAATTTTCTGAAAGTTCAAAGGTTTTTACAACGTTTCTTCTAGTTCTGCAAGGTGGGAGAGGTGCAGCCATTTGGGTCATTTGTGAGCTGCCGGTTTGCGCTGAAGTAACCTAACTACTTTTATTGCTATTTGATCTGGTCATATGATTAACTGAAAGGTTAGTGGGTCTCCCTTTATTCTTCAAAGGTGTGCACAGTGTTTTATACACCAAGAATCTAGGTGAAGTCATTGGTCATGTGAGATTTTTTTTCAAGAGTAATCACAATGGCAGGAAACCCAATCAGTAGCAATATTTAAGGGGGAAAAAAAGCAGCAAATACACATTTGAACAGGATATTGTAATTATGTTAATTGCACCTACTTATAGCATGAATTTGGATAAAAGATCAAATTTATCCCAGTATTTGGTTGATTCAATCAGAAATTGATGAAAAAAATTGGGGGGGGGGACATCAAGGTTGGTGACCTAGAAAAAGTCTGGACAACGAGCCACACAATAGTCACACAAAATGGTTCTATCTAAAACCACATCATGGATTTTGGGGGGAAAGTAAGGAGGGAAATGTATATATAGATTCACAACAATGCTTCCTCATATATATTAATTGTGACTGAATACTATTTTAGTTCACAGCTCATAAAGTGATCAGCACGTTCACTAGATGGACTCTTTGTATAGTTAATTCTTATTTAATTAAAGCCTTTAACAAACATAGGTGTTAACACATAAAAAGTAATAACTAAGTTCTGCTGGGGTGAAATGTCTATGAATGGCAACATGGTTTCATGTGTTAGTTATCATAAGGCAGAAACCGTTACTAATTGGGGAATATAACTATAAAACCAGGAATCCAATTAGTGAGTATTCCAGTATTTCTTTTCTTCCTTCAAATAGTCAAGTCTTTAGCTGAGAGTTCTCATTATCAGAGTAGAATAACAAAACTGTAGTTGATAACTATCCCTTGGTTAGTAAAACACTGAAGACGGGATGCTACAAAAGTTAAAGCAAACATTCATCTATTTCTTTTCAAAAATGATAGTCTGTATCAACCTGCTTGGCTCTACAGAAACTGATTTTTATTAGAAAAATTTCACTGAAGGGGTGCCTGGGTGGCTCAGTCAATTAAGCCGACTCTTGGTTTTGGCTCAGGTCATGATCTCGCAGCTTTGTGGGTTCGAGTCCCATTTCAGGCTCTGTGCTGGCAATGCAGAGCCTGCTTGGGATTTTCTTTCTCACCCTCTCTCTGCCCCTCCCCCACTTGCGCGCGCACTCTCTCTCTCTCAAAATAAATAAACTTAAAAAAAAAAAGGAAAACTTTTACTGAAATAGGTCAAACTAGCATTTTACCAAACAACTTCAGGATGGGGAGGACTTTTTTTTTTTTTTTTGGTTACCTGATTCCCATTTGGCTGGATCACTTTCAAGGGTGGTTCCTGGACTGCAGGGCTGACGGTAGTAGAGTATGTGTAAGCCACCTGGGGAATCAGAATAGTCTGCTTATTGGCAGCTAGTGCTCGCAAGCATGGAACACTGTTCTGGTCAGCTATGGCCACGATTGTGGGTAACTGGGCAGTGACTGTAGGTATAGCAATATTTATGGGGTTGGCACTTGGTGGGATTACATTTACAACTGGTTCTGAGTCTGTAACACAACTGTCCTTTTGTGGCTCCTTTTTTGCACAAGATAAGTTCAAGGGTTCTTCCTGGACAGAATAAACACTGTTCTGGTAAACACTAGTGATAGTTGACCTTTCCAATAATTCTCCCTGTTGCTTTGGTAGTGAAAGATCAAGAGGTTCTACTTGTGGTTCTTCCTGTGCACCTTCCGCTGTGTACAAGTAACCCTGTGTATTTCTGGATGAGGAAAGGTTTAGAGGTGAGGGGGATGATGGACTACTTCTGGAACCATTGATGGCTGATCCCGCTGGTAAAACTGGAGAGTTAGTCATCTTCAGGGGGCTTTGCAGACTTGCTGTGCTGTCTGGGGGTTCATTTGCATTTGTAGATTGAGGCTGCTCATCGTTCTTTGCAGGGATATTGACTTTGCCTGGTTCGGGAGAAGATGGTTCAGAAGACTGCACTGAGATCTGTCCAGCTTGCATCTTTTCAAACCACTTTTTTACTACATCCAGTGGTAGGTTTACTGAATCAGCAATTTTTGAGAGCTCTTCTGCACTCGGTTGTGCATTCAAAGCATAATACGCTTTTAGAAGAGACAAAAGGTTCTTTAAAGGTGGCTGACTGGGAGACAAATTGCCATCTCCACTTGATGAAACAGAGGACTCGGGCTTCTCAGCTTCTGGTGCAGGGAGTGGAGGGGGCTGAGCAGGCTGCTTTAGGTCATAGTGCTTTAATTCTGGAAGTGCATTAATATCTCCTGGACATTCGTCACACAGAAGGCAAGTGCTATCGTTCACTCCTCCTTCAAAGCTTTTGTCCTTCTCAGATTTAACAGTAAGATCTTCGGGTAACTTTTCACTTTTGCAACTGTTTGTGGGGACCGGATTTTCTTTTTTTAAATTCTGAGGAACAACTTGAAGTTGGCTAGGCTGCTCAAGACTGTAGTTAATGATAATTTTGGTTGTTCCATCTTGATCAACCAAAGGAAGACTGATGGCGGAAATAACAGAATGGCCACCTTGCTGTATGGATGAAGCATTGATTGTTTCTTGTTCTTTGGATGCAAGATTGGCTTGATTATTCTCCAAAACTTGCCTTATTACATTACCATCTACTGCCACTTTAAGTACATTCTGAATATCGCTTAAATTGATACTTATGGGAGACACCAAACCAACTGTTGGCAGAACAACAGCTTGCACCACACCCTGAGGAGAACTGGTTGCCTGTAACGGGCCACCACCACTAAAAACCCCATTTTGTAAAGGGGTTGAACAGTTGATTCCTGAAGCAACCACAATGGGTTTGAATTCATAATCCACAGGTTCAGTTTTAATTTGGTTTATAGAAAGTTGCTCTTGAAGGGGTTTATTCTCTATCTTTTGCCTTATCTGTGGTCGTGTGGGACTGCCTGGTGAGGCCGAAAGAGATGGTGAGGAACACTGAGACGTCTTGAGTCCTGTTCTTGGTCGCCCATTCACAGGCATCAAGCTGATACATTTCTTGCTGCTTATGTGTGAGCTATAGGAACCAGAATGGGAAAAACGTTTCTTGCAGTTTGGGCATTCATATGGCTTCTCTCCTAAACAAAATAAATTACATTCACTGCATTATTACACATACATTTTTATGTGTCCACATTTTCCTTTAAGCAAGCAGTATCAATTTAAAAAGAGGTTACTGTGGATCTTGTGATACAATTTTATTTAGAATCGTCATTTGAAGTTCAGAACTGACATAAATGCTATGAAGACTAATAAAACCTTAGTCTGAAGTACATGTGCTAACCAATCAGGGAATCTTTGCAGCATATGTATGTAATATTTCTGCTAACCTTTAAACCTTCAAATAATTCTCAAATAATTACAGCTGACTCTTGAACAACATGGATTTGAACTGCACAGGTTGACTTCCACTTACACGTGGAAGGTTTTCAATAAATATAATACAGTACTGTAAATGTATTTTCCTTATGACTGTCTTAATAACGTTTTCTTTTCTGGAGCTTACTTTATTCTAAGAATACAGTATATAATACATATAACATATAAAATATGTATTAATTGACTATGTTGTTAGTAAGGCTTCTGGTCAAGAGCAGGCTATTAGTAATTAAGTTTTTGGGAAGTCAAAAGTTGTATGTGGATTTCTGACTGCACGGGGCACCAGCAACCATAACCCCTGCATCGTTCAAGGGCCAAACGTACATCTATTCTTTCAAATCATTTTTGTTATCTTATTTCACCTCCCTATGTTATTTTCTCTATTTCACTATACTTAACCATCCATAGGAGAAATTATTAGAAGAAAAGTTAAGTAAAATCTCCCATAAGACTTAAGTACCAATATCTATCCTTGACTGTATATATCATACGAATACCTACACTTCCCATATCCACAAGGTTTTAAGGTTTTCTTGAAAAGATCTTCTCAATGGGAAGAAAACTTTAGATATGAGGTACTGCTAGGAGCGATGGCTTATTAAACTAGGAGGTATGTACTCCTGGAGACATAAGGCAATGTTCTAATGGGTACGCAAAACTTTCTTATAGTTCCAATTTTAGTGACAGCAGTTATGGTAATTTAAAACATTGCAATATTAAAACACAGATTACATTATGGAGAATAATAAAACATTTGTGTGAATTGTTAGGAAAATAACCACAATGTCAAAGAAGCACCTTGCTTGTACAGACCTTCATCAAGTTGCTTCCCTAGACCTTTGGGGGTACAAGGCATTTATTCTTCTTGGCTGTTAGGGACACTTTGGTAGAAAAATTTGAAAAGCATGAAGCCAAATGGAATATTTTCATACAAACCTAATTTTCACTTTAATTTTAATTTATAGTTCATTAATTTGTAATTTATAGTTTTCAGACTGTGAGTCTCAATAAGGTGGGAACCTGAGTCTTCTATGCCATTTATCCTTTGTGTAGGTCACAAAAATGCTCACTAAACCTTTTCTAGATGAATGAATGGCTAATTGCAGAATTATGAAATACGGTGATGCTAATTTATCTACTCAGTATCAAAATAAAGCTCTTTCTTTCCTCTGTTCTTTTTAAGAATTAAAATGGAAGCAGTGGGAAAGTCGGTGTAAACTCTTCTAATAATGTAATTTCAGTGCAAAGTTTTTAAAAAGTGACTTATATTTTCTCAAAGTATAATTACTTGAAGAATCAGATATTAGAACTGGAAGTGATCTAAGAGGCCCTCTTATTCGGTAAAAGAGTTCATTTTATATCCTTGCAATAAAAAATTCATTTTATATCATCCTTGACTTTGGCTAGTCTCCTGCTTAAGCTCTTTTATTAAAAGAAAGTTATTACCTGCTGGACAGCTCTATGAAAGATGGTCTAGTCTGGTTCTGCTGAGGATCATGAATTTGGGTTCAAAACCTGGCTCTGTCACTTACTATTCTCTAAATCTTTCCAAACTTCAGTGTTTTGGTGTGTAAATAAATGTAGATACATCCTCAATGGACTGTTATAGCAGTTACATGACATAATATAACAAAACTTTTTGTGTGGTCTTAATACATGTTAGTCATTCTTTTAAAAAGTAACTCTGGGGAGCCTGGGTGGCTCAGTTGGTTAAGTGTCTGACTTCGGCTCAGGTCATGATCTTGCAGTCCGTGAGTTCAAGCCCCACGTCAGGCTCTGTGCTGACAGCTCAGAGCCTGGAGCCTGCTTTGGATTCTGTGTCTCCCTCTCTCTCTTCCCCTCCCCAGCTCACACTCTGTTCTCTGTCTCTGTGTTTCTCTCAAAAATAAATAAACATAAAAAAATTAAAAAAAAAAGGTAATTCTACTGAGAGCTAGGTTGAGTACTAAGCCAGATTTCCCTTGTTATAACAGCCTACTTTCCTGCCCACTGATGCCACACAGAACGAGTCTAACTTTTCTTCTGAAAGCCAGATTTTCAAACTGATGATGAGCTGTCATCTGCATCCTTAAACTTCCTTTGTGTGGATTAAATATACTGCGGTCCTTCAAAGACTCCTCATAGGACATGGTTTTTAGAACCCTTACCCACTTGTTAACTCATCTCTGGAAATTCTCCAATTTATCAATATCTTTCCAAAGGGATGCCTGAAATATGATTCAATACTCAAAATGTATCAGGTAAATTTCCAGTGGGGGTAAAATGAGGGATATGTTTTAGTATATCTCCATTTTAACATTTTAAATTATTGGATAACATTTTAAATTATTGGATAACATTTTTAGATAAGCTATATGCTTGCTCTCTTGCTAGAGACACTCAAAACATAAGAATCTATAATATAGATTATTTTTATCTTTACAAACAGGGAGACAGAGGAGCACACTGGCTAAGGCAACCACTTTGGAGTCAGGATACCTACACTGGGGCTCCGGCTTTGCCATGAAGAGGCTGAGTGACTTTGGATAGGTTAATTAAGCTCTCTGAACCTCCATGTTCTCATCAGTAAAAAAGGAGGAAATAATAGCATCTATCATAAGGCTGTGGTGAGGACTGTATGCATTTATGTACCCAAATAACTAGAATGTGGCTGTAAATAGTTAAGTATTCAATAAATACTAGTTATCATTATTATTGTTGGGAGTTACCTGATATTGTATCATCACCAGAAATAAAGTGCAGAACAAACGTTGTAAAGCCAAATCCACTATGTTTGTTGGAAAACCTCTTGTTTCTAATTTCCTAGCTTTACGGTTTATAGCTAAAGTATATCACCTAATTCATCTGTCCTGCAACTGTTAAACCCTGGAGGTGGCATCAGGAAGTTGTGCGGTGAAAAGTCAGATGTCCCATGAATACTGATTTCTTTTTTGTAATGGCGGAAGTGGGTGTTTGGTTGCATCTGATGTAAAAATTTTCCAGGCTAAAGGTCTAGGGCTATCGAAAAAACCTAAATTATTTTCTGGAGAGGATCACGGGCTGGGAGCAGGAGCTCTTTTGCCTCACCTCTGAGTGGAGGGGAGGTGATCTGCCCCTCATCATAGCTCAGCTCCCACAGGCAGAGTTCAGATGATGGGTAACACACATGACTCTGCAGAGGGCTCATTTTAATGGTATCAGAAGAGAGCAACAATTCCGGTAATTTTAGGGAGTATAATTTGAAGGCCCTGATTAAAAACACAGCTGAGAACAAAATTACAGAGGTTTCTTTAAGGCTATGAAGCTCATCCATTGCTAGATACTCTAAACAGTGCTTTCAAAACTATCTGTGGTGAAGGGTGGGGTTTTTTTTCTTCATTTTTTTTCGTTTTAAATTTCCAATCTAGTATCAGATTGATATTGTATCAAATATAATAAAATTGCCACAGCGTTTTCTTTGTACAATAGTTTCTGAATGCTTGCTCTCAATTTCTGTAATTTGCCTTTGCAAGACCCAGTCACCACATGTTTACAGATTGGTACCAGTCCCGGGAGGACACTGAATAGCCCCACTTGGCTATCTTCCCTTGGAATAAACCAGACCATCAGAAAGCTGTACACTCGAATTGTATCCAAGTGGCTGCCCTGGAGACATGCTTTTCCTGAACTGCATTTTGGTGAAATATCACTGGCCTCCTATTGGACAGTCTTGTTTTAAAAAGAAAACCCTATCAAATTCTCTGCTGTATTATTTTGAGGATATTTGGGGGAAATGACATAAAACGTATTTTGTCCTTTCCCCTTTATGATGCTCCAAGGAACAGCTTTCCCTATGGACTTACTTAGCAGCAGCAAGAGTGATGCTTTTTCTAGTCACTGATTCCTTTTACTTACGGACTGTCTGGGTCTCGGTTACTGACGTAGTTTTCTCATTTCCTAAACCTTAGAGTCTGATGTGTGGTCCACTTTCAGCACGTGCGTGGCATTTCGTGGTGTTCATTTGTTTTCATGCTTACTTCATGCTTGTGCTACTTTCTTAACTTTACTTTCCTAATATATTTTTATAAATTAAAATTTCCTGCTGTATTAAAGGCATACAGGCCTCATATTAAGACAGGTATAAATACATAAGGAATGGACTGCGCACAGCACAGAGGGTGCACCGTGAGCCGTGACGCGGCCTGAATTTTCACTAGCTACTTCAGCTGCAGCAGCAGCGCACTGCTAACAAGCTTATCGGAAGCTCTTGACCATCCAGACTCCTAACATTTTTCCAGTACAGACAGTAGTAGCTCCCCACTTTCTACTTGATCAAGACTGCTTTTTGAATGTCAATGCAGAGTTTTGTGATTAAATATCAACTTCCTGTTTCTAGCCCTGCAATTTTAATCTTTGGTGTGACCCATGCTTCCCAATTTTGTATCGCCTGCAGGTTTGGTGAATCCTCCTATGTAAGTGCAACAGGACCATATGACATTCATTTTGTACGTGAATCTTACCCTAAATTTTACTTTTTCCTTCCTTTACCCCCGATCTCAAAATTTAAGAAAACTCTCTTGAATTAGCTATATCTCTATCAACAACTTCAAATCATCTGTGGTAAGAAAATAATAGGTCATTAAAAATGTATTATCGATGGAAATTTTTCAATTGCCCGCGAGCTTCTCTATGAAATAGGATCTTGTGGCCAACGGCAAAAGACAACAACCTCTAATTTCCAGAAATATTAAAGTGTGAAAATATTTAAATGTCTATGCAACAATCTTGGTTTCAACAAAAGTGGTAACTTTAACATTATTTAGCCCTCAATGAGCAAGACAGTAAAACTTCTAGAAATGCAGTTCCAAAATAAAACACAGATGTCACCAATCACCCCTCACAGGGCCACCCGCTGTACTTTTTTTGTAGGATATCTGTAAGATGTAAATGTCAATACAATAATTTCCACGAAATAAGCCATGTGCAGACATTCATAATTTCTCGTTAATTAGAAAACAGTTCTTTTTCACCAAAACTATTTAAATCTAAAATAACATATCAAAATTACTCAGGAGATGAACAGATTTCATAGTGCCATGTGGGACGCTACCGAGTTTTCTTTATAGCTTTTGTTGAAGTGGCACCGTTAAAGAAATGCAAATACAGTTCTTTATGTTTAGAAGTTTCTAAAACAGACATATTTTTATCATGTAGTATCATTTTATAAGTAACAATTTAGAAAGTGATATGGAATAGAAAGGTGAAATGATAGGTGAACACATTTTTCTTTTCAATTCTCAGTGCTTCCTTGTCTGGCTAGCTCCGCATCACCCCACACACCATTTTCTATCTGGAGTTTCCACTTCTACTTCTCTCATGTTAAGAATGTCTCCATCTTACTTTCTTGTGCAAATTGTGACTTGTGAGTCTTCTTTGTCCTTCCCTAGCTAACTGTGCAAAAGAGGCAATGAAATTAACATCCATCAGAAAGCTAAAGGAGGCTGTTCTTCTTGTTAAAACATGCTATATTCTGATTAGGAAATCTGGAGTATGTCATATTACATTAGCTTAATGTGCTTCAATTAGAGATTAAGACTCCAAAAATGTCACTTATAAATAGAAAATTTCTCCAGATAAGTCTTTACCCTAAAAGAAAAAGCGAGATGTTCTTGATCATGTGTCTAGACCACATGTTATGACAGATTTCTTTATTACCACATATGCTATAATATTCAAGATGTAGAAAGAAAACAAATATTTACCACTGTGGATTCTTAAGTGCTCTTTTAGATGATGTTTGTATTTGAAAGCTTTTCCACATTCAGTGCACTTGAATTTACGATTACCCCCAGACTGTGTCACATGTCTCTGTAAGAAAGAATTGATAGTTTAATTATAAGGCAAAAAAGCTTTGGACATAAAAGAACGGCCAATCTGCTAAAAGTATTATTCTGGTGAATTCTGCTTCTCAAAGGCCGCAAACTGAGGCAGTCATGAAAATTTAACACTTGGAATATTACCAAACGAAGTGCGATAATGGGAACAGAATTCTGACACAGAGAAAAATCTCCACTTGCTCATTTAGAGTATTAGAATCATACTTTATTGAGTAATACAGTATTTAGCACAAATAAGATAATATATTTTACTAGGAACTAGAGATTATCTCTTCTGCAGGCCAGACTTTTTCAAGGAGTTTATCCTCTTGGACGCTTGATATTTCCAAAATGTACTTTCATCTGATGATTTAAAAATACTTCCATCTTTTCATCCAGATATGGATTATTATAGTAGCTTTCTGTCTGGTTGATCAAATTTCCACTATATATTTCAAATATATTCTGCACTCTTAGATTTTTTCCCCCAGGTCCCATTACTTTATTTATTTACTTTTATTGATCCATCATTAAATTTATTTATGATTTAAATTAAGTAAGTTTTTCAGTGGAGTATAGCTGACACACAATGTTACATTAGTTTCAGCACACAACACAGTGATTCAACAACTCCATGTGTTACGCTGTGCTCACCACGAGAGTCCACCATCTATCACCACACAACGCTATTACAATACCATTGACTATATTCTCTATGCTGTACCTTTCATCCCCATGCCTGGTTCATTCCATAACTGAAAGTCTGTGTCTCCCACTCCCCTTCACCCATTGTGCCTGTCCCCCGCCCTCCCCTTTGGCAACCACCAGTATGTTCTCTGTGTTTGAGTCTGTTTCTGCATTTTTTGTTCGTTAATCATACAAAAGTGCTGCTTGAATTGAATTGTATCATAAACCTCATAAACCACAAATTGCTCATAAATCTCCAAAGGCTCCCCATTAACACCTGAATATAGATTCTGAGTCTGTACATTCCAAGTTTATAGCTCCTGAGTTTCCAGGCTTATTCCACACCAGCTCTCTAGAAGAAGGTCATCCCTCAGTCACTTAGGGAGTCTCGGTGTTGGCACATATACTGCTCTTCTCTATCTCCTTCCTTTGGTTTATACTATTCCTTATTTCTTGGCTATACTTCCCCACAATTATGACTATTAAGATTCTACCCATACTTCAAAAGCTCAACTCAAGTACTACTTGCTTCACTCTCACCCTCGCTAAAGTCTCCCTTGTGTTTTTCATACAGGAAGGAAAGAGAATAAGTACTTACTAGGTATCAGGTCCTACTTCATCCAAACCCATAGTTGTCACATATGGTGACAACTCCCAACAGTTTATCTCTACACCTCTTAACTCCAGGCTCTCACGGCCAACTGAGTCCTTGATATTGCCAGTTGGAAAGCAATGGGCATGTGAAACTTTACATGATTTACTGAACCCTTAATTTCTGAGAATCAGCTCCTCCTCTGGTGTTTCTTGTTTTTGTAAATGATGCCCTCATTTATTTGATTATTGCTTAGGCTTTGAACTTTAGAGTAATCCTTGATTCCTTGCTTTCTTTTACATTTTACACCCTTACTCAATCCATCAGCAGGCCATCTGAATACACTCTGAATCTAACATTCATCATTATGTCACGTCTGTCACCACCAGTGAGTTCAAAGCCACCACCACCTTCGGCCTGGATTATAGCAGTATTCTCCAAATAGTTTCCTTGCTTGTAAATGATCTCCCTGCTTTCATTCTTGTCTCTCTTGATCTACTCTTCACCCAGGAACCACTGTTCCCTTAAAAATAAAAAAATAAAGATAAAACTCATCCTTCAAAGGCCTCCTGTCACTCTGTAGAATAAAATCAAAAGTCTCTATCATGGCCTATAGAAGGGGGTACATCATCTGGCCCCTAATGCCTCTCTGGTCTCACCTATCTTTCTCGAGAACCTTTTATTCACACTGGCCTCCTTGCTGTCCTTTGGTGATGCTGGGCAGGCTTCTGTCTCAAGGTCTTTTTATGTTTCCCTTTGTTCCCTTTGACTGGAACACCCCTCCCCCCTGCCCAATCTTTCCATGGCTGGCTCCATCCTTTCATTCAGGTCTTAGTTCAGATGTCCTATTCTCAGAAAGTTCTCCCTATCTTAAAAAAGTAGCAACTTTCTTCCCTTTTTATCCTCTTACTCTACCTTATTTTTCTTCATACTATCTGTCCTTACATTTTATATCACCTACTAATATATGCTCCCTATTGTCAGGATCTTTGCTTGTCTTTTTCACTATCGTGCCTTTAACACCTAGAACAGGGCCTGACATGTGACAGAAACACAAATATGCATCTAATGAATAAATTAATAAGACATGGAAATGCTTATTTTTAAGTCATGGTATGATTTTCAAAGGCAGCAAGATAGACATTGTACTCAGGTTTGCTGCCCCATAACCTAAATTGTATCCAAGATACCTTGGTAATATTGCCTCACATTACTGGTCCCTGTATTAATCACAGTGCTTTTCTGACCTTCCTCTGACCACATGCTTCATATATAAGACCTATTACCTTTGAACCCATCAGAAATATCACCACAAAATTGGCTTTTATGTTGCTTAGAGATATTATGATTTGTTTCTATAATGGTATCTCTTGCTTTCACCAATAGTTCTACCTGTGCTTTGCAGATCCTTTTCTTTGGCAAGGGCCCTTGGTATACAGAGGATATGGGGGCAACATTTGCAATTTGGCTCTGCTCCCCAAAGGCTTGTCTGTCAGGACTCCCAGATGGAAAAGGCATTCTTCCGCATTGTCCCTGATAAGACTTACATAGGGGCAGATGTAGATGGATGGTCTTTGTCTTCAGTAGTTCCTTCCCTGTATCAATTTCTCCCTTCTCTTGGTATTCTCCCCAATTTCAAGTGTTCCTTCAAGGACTTAACCATTAACCTAAGGAAAGCTTGGTCCTATACTTCCTGATTGCCATCCTCTCCCCCTTATTTTGTGATTTCGTGAGCATCCTTGCCAAAGTCCTGAGAAGACAGGTTAGTCCTCGATGATTCTGTTTCTGCTGTATTTTTTTTGTTTGTTTAGCCATCATCTTAGAAAGGGTCTAATTTGTTCTCTATGAGATATGTGACTTCTATTATGTCCACACAGAGGGCAGAGTTCTCATGCATTCAGGTTTATAGATATTCATAATCCTTTGATGTAAGAAACTGGACATATGCCCCAACCACAACACAAAATTTTCAAATATCTTGTGCAGTTGAATATTTGATTTTTACAGTTAGAATTATGTTGATATTAATGTGATTGTGTAGAGTTGACACTTCTCAGGATCTTATAAAAGAAGGATAACTGGCAAAAGCTTCTTAGCCTTTAATCTTTAAGTATAGAGCCAACAGTTCAAATGTAATTTATAGAACAGTCTTGGTTTACACATGAAAAATTGAGGCAAAGCAACACAGAAGGAGAAGAAACCATATGAAAATGGAGTCTTCAGAATAAAAATGGTTAGAATCTAAACTTTAGATTCTTAGCGGAAGTCACTTTCCTTACTAGTGTAAACAGAACACAATAACTTAGAGTAAGCAGTCATTGGTTCCCAGAAAAGTGTTTTTATTATTATTTGCTTTCCTTCTTAATTGGCTAGTACTTAGTCATATGGTTTATGAAACCAACATTTATCTTTCCTACACTGGGCATTTCAGTAGAATGCATTTTGAAATCTAGTTCTAAACTTAAGGGAAATATTTGTTATGGTATAAGCAAAACAATTAAATTGAGATGAAAGGGATCTTATCGAAAAAAGAAAAGACACTTACTTCTAAAATAATGTTTATATGCGCTTTGTAACTCAGAAATGACAAGATAATTCAAATAATCTCTTTAATTTGTATAAGGCTGCAGACAAGACACTGTCTAGTACATTCTTTTAAGTATATTGGAACTGTTGCCTTCTGTGGAGGGTTGAGAGTGAACTCTCAGTCATTTCACTTACTTGATCTCTTCCTGATTTATGTGATGTCATGTGACGTTCAAGTTGGGTTCTGTATGCAAAGGTGTAACTGCACAGGGAGCAACTAAAGTTATCTTCATTCTTTTCATGGCGATATTTAATGTGTTCTTTCAGAGAGGTAAAGCGTTTATAGCCTCTATCACAATATGGGCAGGTGAGTAACTGGGAAAATGCATCTGGTGTTCCTGTAAAAGAAAGATCATATATTTCTACTTTAAAACATTCAAAAAATATTATCAAAGGTACCTACCATTGAGTCTCTATGTTACATGCCAGATATTATGCTACCCACTTTATATTGATCCTTAATACAATGATATTCATGTCTATTTAATAAAAGAGAAAACTGGAGGCTCAGAAAGGTAAAATAACTTAAAAGTCACATGGCCAGTAAATGCTAAAGTCAGGATTCAAACATGTGCTGTCCGACTTCAAAGTCCCCTTTTTGCTAACCTGAAAATATTCCCTTCTTTTTGTATGGTTAATTAGACAAAGAAAACAAAGGTAAAATCAGAATATAGGTTATATTTGTAAATGTATACATATTAAAGGGGACTTGTACATCATAATAGAATCTTTCTATTGGTAACAATGTCATCATTATTTATTTAATGCTCCTTCTTTCAAATTTGGAAATGACACTATAAAATGATTATCATCAGATAGGAAGTAGTACATAATTAGACTATGTTTCCAAGACACCCCTGCAGTTAGGTGTGGCCATATGACAGAGTTCAGACCAAAATAGCTGTGTACTGGGGGGAAATGAGGAGCAGGAGCCAGATCTAGGCCTGGGCCCCAAGGACCTCCCATGCATGCTTCTTCATGTTTTTTTCCTTACTGAAATACAATGACACATTTTCTGTGGAATTTTATATGGATAAATATAGAGGATGGTTTCAAAAAATAAAGGCAATATGGGAAGACTGGAGTTCATGGAATGAACCATATTTTTACATATGGAAACATCTAAGCCTAACAATCCTAAAACATGGTACCATTTTGCCAATTAATACTGTTTAACTAAGAGCGGTTTTCCATATTTCTTTCTTTAAAAAGTTTCCTAAATGATAATTTATTGTAAATAGTATTTCTATCTTCATTTTGAATTTCTTATTGAGAAAAGACTATCAAAGAAAATTTCATTACAGTCTCAAAATCCTTCATAAACATATATTACATTTATTGAAATTCATGTCCATATAAATTAAAAGTCTTGCTCAATAACCAGCCTTCAAAGAGACTGACCACCTGACCCCACACAGCTAATTATGTTGAAATACGTATCAAATATATGAATAAAATCAAACAACCAAACCCCTCAAGTTTATGATGGTATCTTTATTTTCAGCTAGCAAGGCAACTGGAATCAGAGACCCTTCTGTTGGTGATGTCTCTAAAATGACCTACTTCTGTGAGGATTAGATTAGCCGCATGAAATTGTTTTGGAAATCATGTTATGTTTTGTCTAGTATGAATTTCCTACTTGTACAGACAAACAGGAAATCAGCATTTGGGACATTCTCCTTGCCACAGTACCTAGGCCATAATATTGATGTTAGCCGGTTCCAATGGCAAAAGTCCAAGTCAGCCACTGCAGGTGCTTCATTATTGGCACCAGAACCACAATGTGATTTCCATTACTTAAGCTGCTCATACTCCATAGCGTAATACAGCTGTCTGCTCTCATTATGTTCTATTTTCTTCTCTGCCTTCATCATTAATAAACAAGATACTAATGATTTTTTAAAATTATAGGTTGCTCATATTTTACCAGCAAGTTATTATTTTCATGAGTCAGGATCTACTGAATTTCTCACACATAGGAGACATGAATTTACTCTTTTAGGTACAAGCATAAAACAGTGAAAAGTAAATCTGAATATTTGGCATACTAAGCAAATTATAGAATGAACAGGCTTGATAGTTAAATAAAAACTTTTGTTTGTAGTTTTGAAAAATACTGGAGATATTTAATATCACTTGTTAGCAATGCAGGCTTGTCATGTAAGGAAGAAAATTTTCTTTTTAGAATTCTTATAATAAACTTAAGGTAGCAATTCAAGACAACTAAAAAATCCAACCTAGGTCTATTTTTTTGAGTAATTTCTTATGTATCTGTGACTAAGAATATGCTTATTTAAAAAAGATTTAATTTTTGTATCCTAAACTTCCCTTGCTAGGTAGCGAACACTTCAGACAGAGTAGTACTTGATATAAAACACTTTGAAAAATCTTCTTCATTTGCACCCCAATGATTCAGAATTTGTGATACTTCAACCTGCTGGAGCAAAGTTTGCCCTTTCAGAATTTATGAAGTGCAGGAGAGCATGTTTAATCCACTAAACCTTTAAAAACTTAAGGTCTTCTGAGGATAATCAGATAGCGCTGGTGTGAAAGAATATCTACTGTGAAATACTTTATTAGCAGTACACCTGAAAGTAATGAAAACCTGAATTAAAAACATATTCTGTAATTCAAATGTTTTACTAATTGAGAAATGGTTAGGGCACCAACTTTTATGGGATTTTAACATGTTGATTAGTAACAATGGACTTTACAACATTTCACCTTATTTGATCTGTGCAATGAAAGATTAGTTTTCATTATTTTCTTTTGCTGAGGTTTTTTTAAAAAAATTATTACATAAAAATTTACATATATATACATATACATTAAAAACTCTTTATTTCCTTTTCATATTTATTGCCACCTATTGCTTCTTCAGGTGAAATGTTAACAAATTTTAAGGAAAAAAACCCCTGAGAAATGAAGGTAGAAATGGTAGGGCCCTATAGGATTATAATGCCTATAACTCCAGACTCTCCAAATATGCAAACAGATCAATAGAACACTATTCATTAAGCTGTGACACTGTGTCCCCAGGGGCAATAACTATAGTCTTCAAAAATGTGTCCTTTTGGCACACTGGAGGAATGGGTTCTAGAGTGCCCTACTTCTATCTCCTTTGTCATTGATTTGGTTACAGAAAATTGTATCTATTCTGAGGTGAATTTTCTATTTCTGCTCTTTTTCCTAGCTGATTCCTGATTTAAGGAAGGTACAGTTGACTCTCTGCAATGGAATCGGTTTTGTTTTCTATACCATTCTTCTCAATTTCCTTCAAATATTTTAAAGGTGATTGACACAATAACATTTATTTAGCACCAAAAAGTTGAAATACTTAGGTACAAATCTAACAAAATATGTATGAGATTTATATGAGGAAAACTATAAAACTCTGATGAAAAAAAATCAAAGAACTAAATAAGTGGAGAGACATTCAATGTTTAAGGGTAGGAAGACTAATATTGTCAAGATGCCAGTTCTTGCCAACTTGATATTTCCAACTTGATTCAATGCAACTCCATTCAAAATCTGGAGAGTTATCTTATGGACACCGACAAACATTTTAGTGTTTATATGAAGAGGCAAAAGACCCAGAAGAGCCAACACAATATGGAAGGTGAAAAATAAAGTTGGAGGACTGATAGTACCTAACTTCAACACTCACTATAAAGTCATAGTAATCAAGACAGTGTGGTATTGGTGTGAGAATACAGAAAGGGACCAATGGAACAGAGAGCCAAAAATATCCTCATAAATACAGTCAACTGGTCTTTGATAAAAGAGGAAAAACAATACAATGGAGTAAAGATAGTGTTTTCAACAAATAGTAATGGAACAACTAAACATCCAGGACATGCATAAAGTGAATCTACACACGAGACCTCACACTATTCACAAAAATTAACTCAACATGGACCACAATCCTAACTGTACAATGCAAAACTATAAAGCTCCTAGAAGACAACAGGAGAAAACCTAGATGACCATGGGTATGACAATGCTGTTTTTAGATATGACACCAAAGGCACGATCCATGAAAGAAAGAATTGGCAAGCTGGGCTCCATTAAAATGAAAAACTTCTGTTCTGTGAAAGATAGTGTCAAAAGAATTAGAAGACAAGGTACAGACTGGGAAAAATATTTGCAAAAGGCACATCAGATAAAGGACTATTATCCAAAGTATACAAAGGACTCTTAAAACTCAATGATAAAAAAAAATCAAATAACTTGATTAAGAAACAGTCCAAAGACCTTAGCAGACACCTCACCAAATAAGATATACAGATGGCAAATAAGTATGAAAAGATGCTCCACATCATATGTCATCAGGGAAACGCAAATTAAAACAATAAGATACTACTACACACCTATCAGAATGGTCAAAATCCAAAACAGTGACACCACAAAATGCTGGCGAGGATGTGGAGGAACAGAAACTCACACTGCTGGTGGGAATGCAAAGTGGTACAAGTGGTACAAGCCTCTTTGGAAGACAGTTTGGCAGTTTCTTACAAAACTAAACATACTTTTATCTTACCATGTGATCCAGCATATGCACTTCTTGGTATTTACCCAAAGGACTTTAAAACTTATGTCTACAAAAAGTCTGCACATAGATGTGTATAGCAACTTTATTCATAATTGCCAAAACTTGGAAGTAACCAAGGTGTCCTTCAGTAGGTGAATGGATAAATAAGCTGTGGTACATCCAGACAATGGAATGTTACTCAGCACTAAACATAAATGAGCTATCAAGCCATGAAAATACATGGATTTTCATGTACTGACATGAGTATTACTAAATGAAAAAAAAAACACTTAAAAAGCTGCATGATGTAGAAGTCCAACTATATGACATTCTGGAAAAGGCAAAACTATGGAAACAAAAAGATCAGTAGTTTCCAGGGGTGAGGGTAGGTGGAGAAAGATGAACAGGCAAAGCATGGAGGATTTTTAGGGCACCAAAAATATTCTATAAAGGTATTACAATGATGGATACATGTCATTATACATTTGTCCAAACCCAAAGAGTGTACACCAAGAATGAATCTTAAGGTAGACTATGGACTTTGGGTGATTATGATGTGTTAATGCAGGTTTATCCTTGGTAAAAACTGTACCATTCTGGTCAGTTATGTTGATAATGGGAGAAGCTATGCATACCGTAGGGGCAAGGGGTGTATGGGAAATATCTGTACCTCTGTCTTTTGTTGTAAGCTTAAAAATTCTCTAAAAAAGTCTTTTTAAATAGGTGATTATTTAAATATTAATTTATATCTATCCTCCAAACTGGGAACCCTTCCCAAATCAAACTAGATTTAGAATTTTAATACTTTAAATATCCTTAAACATTCCAAGTAACTTAGTTTTTGGTGTAGATCTTACATAAAAT
Source organism: Panthera uncia (assembly GCF_023721935.1). NCBI lineage: Eukaryota > Metazoa > Chordata > Mammalia > Carnivora > Felidae > Panthera > Panthera uncia. The sequence goes on along the minus strand of NC_064809.1, from coordinate 27,881,284 downwards.
TTCTTATAGGAATATTTGCACACTATTTGCATCTGTTTCTAGTGGATGGAAGGGAAGAATGACAGCTTATTTCCTTCCAGGGGAGTATGAACATAATTAGTATTGCATTTTGGCACTTAAAATATGTTTATTTATTTTTGAGAGAGAGAGAGAGAGAGAGAGAAAGAAAGAAAGGGGGAAGAGGAGCAGAGGGAGAGAGGGACAGAGGATTCAAAGCAGGCTCTACGCAGACAGCAGAGAGCCCAATGTGGGGCTTGAGCTCATGGGATCATGACCTGAGCCAAAGTCCGATGCTTCACCGACTGAGCAACCCAGGTGCCCTGGCACTTTACTACTTTTTATACACTGGCTGTTTGTATCAGAATGAATAGACTAGAGCAAAGATAAAAAACCTCATTTGTCTCCAAATCAGTATGTTTTGAACCAGATACCCATGGTTTGCTTGCTAGAATAGTGGGAAAAAAAAATCAAGACGCAGTTAAGGGTCATTCTAGCTCCCTCTAACTTGCTGCCATGTGAGTGAATGGAAATCAATAACCAGGCACTGTTCTAAGCATTTCACTACAGTGGTGTTATCACTATATACATGAGATGCCACTTATTTAATACTATACTTCTATGATAAAAACGTTCCAGACATTAAAGAGAGAGATTATTTTCTGTAGGCACCTGCAATAAATTCTAGTTTTCAAAAATGTTCCCTAGAGTAGAGTAGGTTCCCATTGTAGAATTATGGAAATAATCCTTTAAAGATGAAAGCGAAAACAACTGTGAAGCTCCATTTACCATTTTCATCATGACCACTGGCTTCTGGTGTGCCCTGCCTCTGGTCCTCTTCAGGTGCCTCAGGGTAAATGACAGCAGTGTCTTGTTGTTGCAGGAATTCTTCAACATTAGGATCATGGTTTTGTTCATTTTCTGCATCTGAGTCACATTCATCATCTTTTACTAAAAGAAATGCATACTTTATAGAAAGCAATTCACTGCCAAGTTGTTACAAAGCTCTTCTAGATCAGAAATTATTTACTTTAAGAGAATACATTACTGTTCTCGAATTTGTAGGAAATATTTACCAAAAATTAAAAGCAAAACTCACTCATTCTGTTGTCCTCGATTAAGAAGTATTTTATGTTTTTCAAAATATTTATTCATTTTGAGAGAGAGAGAGAGAATGAATCCCAAGCAGGCTCCATGCTGTCAGCACAGAGCCTGATGTGGGGCTCAATCCCATGAATGCAAGATCATGACCTGAGCTGAAACTGAGTCAGGTGCTTAACCAACTGAGCCACCCAGGTGCCTCTATGGAGAAGTCTTTTAGAAAGTGTTACAATAAAAGTCTTGAAATTTTCACACTATCCCTTTTAGCCTTTAGAGTTGTACTTCTAGTCCACCTTACTGATAAACAAGATACAGAAAAGCTAATACAGCTGACTGAATTCTTAACTTCTCAATGATCATGCAAGGAAAAAAGGAAGAGAAAACCTGAGCTCTCAAACCTTAGTCCCTCCTAGCAACCTACTGGATGTTAGAGTTGTAGCTTAAATCTGAATCATTCTCAGTATAAACCACTTTGAAGTTCAGTTCTGTTATGTGATTTCTTAGAAAACATTGGGGTGCCTGGGTGGCTCAGTCGGTTGAATGTCCGACTTCGGCTCAGGTCATGATCTCGCGGTCTGTGAGTTCGAGCCCCGCGCTGGGCTCTGCGCTGACAGCTCAGAGCCTGGAGCCTGCTTTGGATTCTGTGTCTCCCTCTCTCTCTGCCCCTCCCGTGCTCATGCTCTGTCTCTCTCTGTCAAAAATAAAATAAACATTCAAAAAAAAGAAAAGAAAACAGTGTTAATAACTATCTGTAGTTAGAAAATTTTTTAGCAAGACTCAAAGAGTGTCAAATCCTTAAAACTGCTTATTTCCTTTAGTATTCATATGTATATACAAAGCTATTCTTTCTCTATTTCTGCCTTAATAAATGTTTAGCAGTGGGATTAGGGCAGAGGCATTTTTTTTTCTTCAGTTAGAAAGATTCAGGAGATAATGGAATGCTTTCAACTTTGCCACGGTACTCCAGAGTGTTGCTGAATTTCTAAAGCAGGATTGCTGCGCCATGGTTTTCCTCCATCTCCTCCACTGGCTCCAGAGGACAGTGTCTACTCCATGGTGGTAGTAACTGTAATGGGTTGTATGGTTTCCCTGGTGTCTCATGGCTGACTTCTTTATACACTTCAGGCTGAACTGTCAGTTCTAAATTTGTAAAACGGCATTTCCCAGCAGACTAAAATAGGGCCCAATTGAAATGCTGAGGTAGGGGCATGTTTTTGTTTAACACTTGTTGAAAGAGTCTTGCTACATGTCCTGCACAGTGGTAGCAACTGAACTCCTCATGGAAGCTGCTGTTTAAAACCTTAAAGCCAATGACATAGTAATCGTGGTGATCCACCATTTTTTCCCCTCCTTTTTAATACAGCCAATAGCTATCAGTTATTTAGCACTGGGTTACTACATTCAGGGGTAAGTGAAGGCTTAAGAGGTAAGCTGGTCCTGTGGGTTTTAAGGGAGTTTGTTTCTAAATCCTCAACTTCTGTGTATATTTTTTCTTACAATCCAGAAGGTTCTTCCCTCCACTATCCCATTTTCATAGTATCCTTTGCTTCAACTTGTTAAAAAATGTTTATTCATTTATTTTTGAGGGGGGCGGGCAAGGAAGAGGAAGAGAGAGAGGGAGAGGGGGAATCCCAAGAAGTCTCTGCACTGTCAATGTGGGGCCCTATGTGGGGCTCTATCTCACGAACTGTGTGAGATCATGACCTGAGCCGAAATCAAGAGTCAGATGTTTAAACACCCGAGCTGCCCAGGCACCCCCTCCTTTGCTTAAACTTAAAAGGAAGAAGAGAAAAAAGCATATTTGAATACATTAATATGGTGCATTGCTTTGGAATATAAAAACCTCCAGGTTGCCAAAGGGAAAAAATCAAAATACTGATTGGGGAAAACTTTATTGATTAATCAAGGCAACATAAAACCACCACAGGCCTTCTAGTTTTTCCTGTTTACATGGATTTCTATGGGGAGTAAAGCCTAGTGACTGAAATAGGGATATTTTGGCTCTGGTTAGGAAGCTCTGAAATCAAATATATAATAGTAAGGCCAAAGGGATGGAGAGTAGTTTTCCTTTAATTACCCCACCTGTTCAATTCTCTATTATTAAAAAATTTACTTCTCTTCAGGAACCCTGGTCAGAGCAAAGAGTATTTTTAAAAATCTTTCCTACATTCTGTCAACAGCTGGAAAAATAAGCATTTCTGAACAGCTAACTCAGTACAAGTCCATGTCACTGAATCTTTTCAATGTAACTGCAAGTTTTCAAGTTAAACTAGATTATACTCATGAGTGAAATTTAAGTTTTATGTGATTTATTGATTCCATATAGGTTACAAGATGCTTAAAATATTTTTATTAAATTATATTACATTTATTTCAATTAAAGTCTTCACTTATACAAAGTTTATTTTTCTATATCCTATTATGTACGTGTGTGTGTGCGCATGCACGCATCTAGGCTAGATGCTAGAATAATGAGTTTTAAATCGTATACATTTTGCAGAATTATACAGTCTGTATTTTATACATGAAACTTGCATCTTGAGTAAGTTATAAGCTTACCTATATACTGACTGGTTCTAAATGTACTACTCATTTGGAGACAAAAATTTTTATAACTTATAGAAATTATATTAGATATAAATAACCTCACTACTGAATAATCTACTTTTTTAAGAAAATTATTAAGTTTTTAATTTTAATTCCAGTCTAGTTAACATACAGTGTTATGTTAGTTTCAGCTGTACAATATGGTGATTCAACACTTCTATACATTACTCAGTGCTCTTCATGGTAAGTGTACTCCTTAATCCTCATCACCTATTTAACCCATCCCCCATCAACCTCCCCTCTGGTAACCATCAGTTTGTTCTCTATAGTTAGTGAATAATCTATTTTTAAAAGATATGTTTATACTTTGTATGTTTCTCTGTTTCTCATTACTTAGAATTTATATGTTCCTCATAGGAGACATTTTATAAAATTTCTCAAATAGTGTACTGGCAAAATTATTTGAATTAGGAAAGTGAAAACATACTTTTTTCCTGACAGAAAGTCTGATCTGACTAATTGGTATAACAGTGATAACTGGCTTTGCTAGTTAGGTGATTAGGTACAAAATTTCCAGAAACTGAATGAACTAAGTTTGTAGCTCTAAGGCATTGATGAAAATATTGTTACCTCATGTGGTAAGATAAAAGGATTTTTACAAAAAAGTACTGGCAAAATGTACTGAAATTAACATTATTCAATTTCCCCAACCATTTCTGAATATATTAATCAAGGTGCCTCTAAATGAGAGGGAAAAATAACAAAAGCTAAGAACAGATATCATCAGTCCTTTGATCAGTAAGTGTTGGTAAAGCCTTTTTGGTATTTGTCCCAGAGAATCAGGGAGTGGATGATTCTAATGACTGGGAAACAAATTCTTGAGCAAATTAGGTAGCTTTGAATTTTTGCTTTCAACAGAATTGAAGGAGCATTTAATAGAATTGTCAGTTAACCACACTAAAAATACTTTATTGGTATGTAACCATAACTCTTTGCACATAACTCTAAAGATGTATAAAGAATCAAGTAAATCAGTTATCACAAAAATGTACTGCACCCCTTTATTTACGAGAATAAGGTTATTGAGTGCTAAACAAACCATAGAAAAAGAATTAATGCTGAACATTTTTTCCTCTGGAAATAAGTAACATTAAACCGTTGATAAATGAACTCATCAAAGAATACTTCGGCTCCTTTAATTTCATTTCCAGTACATTTTTCTTTAATAATTATTTATTAGAGTTTCTAATGTATTTATGCTGTGGTCAACTGTGTAGTACTGATAATTATATGATAAATCCATATGCTAAAAAATTTTTTTAAGAGTCTTATCCCTAGAAATTAAAAAGAAACTTAAATTTCAAGTTATATGCATGTTTTTCTTATAAAGAAATGACAACTGATCAAAAATAACTTCAAATAGGAAATACATACTACATTAACATCAAATTCTATATCATGAGTAAACACTATAAAATTTCTGAGTCTTAACGAAGAGCTTACTCATATTTTTAAAAATTGAATGATTAGCAGGTATTAAATTGTTTGGATTTTACATAGAAGAGTGATATTAAAAATTTTCTTAATATTCCAGAAATTAGATTGTAACTACTTATACTTAAAATTAAAAAAATTTAAATGTACATTAAGAAATATGTGAGACAGTATATAATCAATCTACATGATACAAAATTTGGGAGACAATAATAGTACCTCTTAGGGTGGTCGTGAGAATTAAATTAATATAGTATGTGTTTAGTACTGTATCTGCACATGTTAAGTGCTATGTATTGTTAGCTATTTTTCTAAAAGCAGTCCTGTAAGGTTAGCGTTATAATTTCTCAACTAAAAGTTTTCCCAATGAAAATAACTAGGATCAGAAAACTTAGATACATAGTAAAAAAGTGTTACCATTAGATCAAATATTTGGTATTAGGGATGTGGTATCAAATTCTGGTCTTTCCAACTAAACTATGTGGTCTCCGTGAACCTGCATCTAACCAAAACAATTTCAAGCTGAAACCAGAAATTTTGCAGTTTTACACACAAATTTATTAAGCGTTGGGAAGTGCACATTGTAAAAAGCTCAGTTTGAAAGCAAAATTTCTAGTCTTAATACTGATAAACTTACAGATTTAAATAGTAGAGAGATGAGTAAATATATAGAAACATAATGATAATTTGGCTGTATTTAGATATGACAAAACTCAGAGCTGACTGTCAAAGTATGGAATTACTTTGGATCATAGGACCATATGACCATATAACCATTTGCCAAAGTGTAGAATTACAGTGTAGAATTCGTGATTATAATCATGAATTAGAGCAAGGAGAGAGGGGCAAACATTTAATATAAAGATTAAACATTTTTATTTAGCTATCAATAATTTCCATTGGAATAAAGTATCCTTCGGCTTCTTCCTATCTTCCATTTTTTTCAAACTTGGCAAAACTATTAACTATATAAACAAAAAAGGGATGCTCAGAAGGAACAAAGGAGGTTTTGGGTGAATTTTTCACTCTCTGAATACTAAACTGAGACTTCAGTTCTCTTAACTTCATGAATTGCAAAAGGAAGTCAGCTGAAGAAAGGATCTGACAAAGTTCTGAACTAATGATGATGACCTCTGTACAATGTTTTTGTTTACTTTGTCAGCACATTATTCCCTAGAAGTCAAGGAAGTAACAAAAGCAAAGGCAAAACAGAACTTTAAAGTTTAAGTGCTCAAAAGTCTCAGATGTCTAATTTTTACCCTTCTTTCCTTACAACTACACTTTTCAGGGCTTTATTAAATGTTTGCTTGCTCCTAACTCCCCACGTTCCAGGGAAATAAAGCTGCAGGGATCACCTTCCTCTGGGTGGAGGGACCGTACATTTCAGCAATAATTTAAGTTAGTACAAGGTTACCTTAACTTCCAGATGTGACTTTGCAGAGAGGGGGAGGGGGACTAAGGGAATTTATATATTACTCAGTAGTTCCAACTGAAAAAATTCATTTATTTTTGTAGTGAAGAGCAAAGTGTGAGGTGAAATACTGACACTCGGAATTGTGAATGTTTGTTTTGATAGCATTTTGCCTAAAAGGGGGAAAGATGCCCTTAACTCTGGTAATAGAAGTCATTTAACATTCAGTAAAGGAGTAATAAACAGCATTCTTTTGTGTTCATTAATACTATTTACTAAAAACACATATCTAGTTTAAATATTTTATATAATGTGTACGTTAGCATGACAAATACTTGATGACATACATATTGAATACATTATTCATGCAAGTTAAACACAACCAAGTTAAAGGCAGAATATAAAATCTTAGGCAGCAAGTACTGTAAATCATCACATACTCCAGTATTATTTAATTAATTTGGAATGCATCTTTAATAACAGCACAAAGATTTACTCTTGGTTTTACAGAACTGCCAAGTACGGCAGTGCTCGTTTATATTATAGATGAAAATCTATTTTTGACATATTATTATGAAATACACTCATTTTACATAATGGAAGATAATTTATAGGGCTCTATGGAATATTACTAAAATGCACTGCAAAACTAGAATTGTTAAACCAAAAAAAAGAACATGCAAAATTTATTTAAAATTATATGATAGAAATTTCTAACTTAGGGTGGAATATACAAAATACAATTATACTACTTTTAAGTACAGTATTTTTTTAAGATAGCATTTTCTTTTAAAAAAATTTTTAAAATGTTTACTTCTGAGAGAGAGAGAGAGAGAGAGAGAGAGAGAGGGAGAGAGAGAGAAGGTGGGGAAGGGACAGAGAGGGAGGGGAGACACAGAATCCGAAGCAGGCTCCAGGCTCTGAGCTGACAGCACAGAGCCCAACACGGGGCCTGAACTTGCAAACTGTGAGATCATGACCTGAGCTGAAGTCAGACGCTTAACTGACTGAACCACCCAGGCACCCCTACTCTTTTGCTTTTTAAATCTGATTTGAATCCATTACAGAGGAATAGGCTTAAGTCTCAGGGTATATGTATTTTTAGTCATCTAGAAGCAAATTTCCTTGTTTACTATAATTTAACTTCATCTTGACCTTTTTCAATCACAGAAGTTACAAGAAAAAAATTTTGATTCTTTTGTTTTCTGTGACACATTTTCACTCAACTCATCAATATTCATGATTCTCATCCGGTTTATAGATAACTCATGACATTTGCTTATTCTTCTCCCTTCTGCTTTCTGTCTTGTGGGCAACTCAATGCAGATCCTGGTAACTAATAATGAAACTCAAAATAGTTAAATCTGTGTTTCTATAGCTTTGGTAAAATTTTTGATATGTGTTCAAATCATCATTTAAACACTAATTTTTTGGATGGAAAAATATGCTACATATAGTGCCCTATATGCCTGGGTACTTAAACACTGAAGGAGGTCAAGATGAAAGAGGAGGAAACAGACTAAATTCACGACTCACAAATGCAAAAACCAGTGACACAAAAGACTTTGTTCAAAGGCTGCAGTATGAAAGAAAATGACAAGAGAGTACCTGCACATCCCGCTTCATCTGCCTGAGCTTCAGGCCCCAGGATTTCTTGTCCTTCCTTTCCTGCTAAAATCAAAGTACAAAAGATTAAAATAGATCCATGCGTCACAAACATTTTTAACATCTAGAAATCTGAAAAGTAACTTTTAGATTATATTCAATTTGGATTTTTTCCCTTTTAGAAGTAATGTGTCCTTGAAAAGTAAACTTTTTAAAAGAAATTAAGCAGGCCGTTTTACCACACTCACAAAGGTACATTAAAGAGCAAAATTAGTGAATGTTTACATACAACCCAGGAATTATATATACATTAGTATTATAAGCACACTGGGATTTTAGGGTTTCTTTGGGAGAGGAGTTCTACCTGTAGGTAGTGGGGTTCCTTTTTTTGTTTCTTCTGCAAAGCACAGATTTCTGTTTTAGGCACTGTGCTAGATGCTTTATAAACTAATTTCTTTTAACCTTCATAACTACCTATTTTATAAGTTAAAAAAAAAGACAACTGAAACTTGAGGCTTGAAGAGGTTAAATAACTTGCCCAAGGACACACTGCTATTAGATGGTAGAGGTGGAATTTTAATTCAGGTCTGAATGGCTGCAGAACGCACTTTCTGCTACACTGTATAACCAGAGTCCCAGCCAACTAGAGAGAAGACTGTACGAAACTTTACTGTGTCCAGAGTCAACACCTAGGGCGCTGTACTTTCTCTGCCACTCTATTCATTGTTCTAACCTCTGGTAAATCATAATCACAGTACTGGTAAACATTTTCAGATGTTACTTTATCTCCCTTTGCCACCTAGGCTTATAGTGAGCTGACTGTAGTATTCTATACAGAATAAGATCAGAGTAAATATGCATATTATTTTGAAAAGCAGAAAGTACATTTTTGTATATTCATGTACATTGTATTGATTCTAATAGTTTATTAAGAACGTGCATATATAGAAGACATGATGGAGTTAAAAATTGCTTTTAAAAAAAGTGGTAGCAGAGTACACATAATTATGATCAGAATACTAATAAAGGCATGCTAAAACATCACATCATGTACTTATCTGCACCCCAATCAAATCCCATTGAATATGCCAGTCAAAACTCTTGATTTAGACTTCCCCTAAGTTTGGTAATTGAATTGAGAAATGGAACACTAATCAAGAAAAATCTTAGCGCACATAAAGCATGTATTTCTGTAAGTGCCTTGGCTTATCAGATAGATTTATTCAGCAGATTTTCTTTACTCATTAACTTTTATATTAGTACTTAAAGATGATCGCTATGTGAAAAATGGTTAAAATATGCATAAACCTCTTCAGAGCGGCATAAAAAACACTGTCTACGGTAGGTAATAATGAGATTAACTTCCAATTAACTTGTATCTTCATTTTATACTTGCCATCAGCAAAATGACAATTTAAAAACCTTTGCTAAAGTGTTTATAATGCAGTAGGATAAACACCAGTGTTTGCAAATCTCTAACATCTTTTTTTCTTCTCTCTCTGAAGCGTGTACTTAAATTAAAATAATAAACAGTATGACAATTGTATCACTATATGATAGTAATATAGTTTTTTATTGTAGATTTATATGTGCCCTTTATTTCTCCTCAAATGAAAATCAAACCACAGTTATTATTTACTAAGACAGGAGATGACGATGATATGAAAAGTTAAAATGATATTTTGGACATTACTAATTTTTCTACTTATAGTTATTATAGCTAATTAAAAACATGTCTGCAATTCAAGTAAATGATTTATTCACTTCTTCATTCTTTCATTTCTGCTTGGGATAAAATCAAGGCTCCTTAGGAACATTTAACATACTTCAGAATCTGGTCCCCCACAATTTACTGCGATTTAAAAACTGGAAGTCTCCATTCTTTCCCCCATTATTGGGGCTGGAATTTTGAACTAGGATCATATTGCCTAATGAAAAGAGAAAATATCCTACTGCTGGTCTGCAGTGTGAACACACTTCTTTCACTACAGAGGGCTGCTAGGAACGAGCTCCTTCCTGCTTCATCCATGGACTAGCGTGAGGGTGTACTGGGAACAGCTAAATATTGTTCAAGCATCTTCCTCATGTGTTCTGATCTTACTTGTAGTTTAGAAAAGATAAGGGTAGTAAAGTAGTAGAATCTCCTTGTGCACAAGATTTTCTCTCCTGTAAGACTTACTAATGTCAACACATTGTGACTGATGAACCAAAATACAATTTAGAAAAGTAAACTGGAATACTCCTAAGGCTTTTGCTTTAGCCCAAATTCCAAAGCAAATACACAAATGAGGAAAAATTCCTGAGTAACAAGACTTTGTTTTTTCAAATAATGGCAAAAGATAGCTGAAAAATAGGTCATGAAATAATTCTCAGCAACAAAAGGGACAATTTACTGATACATGCAGCAACTTAGATCAATCTCTCAAGAAATTATGGAAAGTCAAAAAGCCAATCCAAAAGATTACATGCTGTATGATTCTATTTATGTAACATTCTTGAAATAACAAAATTATAAAAATGGAGAAGAAATTTGTGGTTGTGAGAGGTTAGGGTTGGGGCAGAGGGTAGGGGAAGGCGGGTGTATAAAAGGCAATGAGGGAGCTCTATGGAATTGTTCTGTATCTTGTCCATATCAATGTCAATATTCTGGTTGTGATACAGTACTACAGTTTTACAAGATGTTACCATTGGGAGAAAAAGGAGTAAAGGGCATATAGGATCTGTGAATTATTTGTGAATCTACAACTATCTGTGAATTATTTGCAGATCTATCATTATCTTAAAATTAGAAGTTTAGGATGCCTGGGTGGCTCAGTTAGTTGGGCGTCTGACTCTTGATTTCAGCTCAGGTCATGATCTTATGGTTTATGAGATCAAGCTCTGCATTGGGCTCTGTGTTGACAGCATGGAGTCTGCTTAGGATTCTCTCTCTCGCTCTCTCTCTCTCAAAATAAATATTAAAAAACAGTAAAAAAAGTTTAACTGAAAAATAAGTCAATGGCAGATAGCACAAATTTAGAGAGATAGGACATATTTATTTTGCCATAAGATGTAATTCCTAGTAAGTAAAAGCAAGGATAGCAAATGCAATTCATGTTAACCAAAAATCCAGAAGACTTAATGTCAATGGCAGGATAGACCAGTTCAAAGTACAGGACTGATTATTAAGCACATGTACAAAATTCTAAAACTTTCATTTTGAATTCATACCAATGTGTTCCTAACCATTTCAAATGTGTTTGTGAGAAGATTTTATAGCAATTTCTAATATGGCACAAGAAGCAGGTAACTGAACCAGATTTTCCTTTCCTGCTTTCATTTCTTCCTCTATAACGCGCATCCACACATGCCATGCACATTTATACCTGCCTTTTCTCAGACTGACCCCTCTGCCTAGAATGCTGTTATCTATTCCATCTGAAAAACTTTTACTAATCTGATTCTTTAAAGGTAAGTTCACATTTCTCTCATTCTGTAAGTCTTCCCTGACAGTGCTGTGAAGTAAACGCCAATAGATTCCTGAAGTTAAACATAAAGTGTTTAAACTTTAATCAGAAATGATTTTTTTTACTGTGTGGTTTTTCCGAGTATTTCCAGACAGCTTCACTTTTCTTTCATACATGTATCCTCTAGTTTCTACATATATGCATATATTTTTGGTATAACTGTCCATCAAAGTCACAATAAATGTAATTCACAGCCTCCATGAATACCTGTTAACTTAAACAAAAGTAAAGAAATATATATAGCTAAGGTCAAATTTGGTTAAGATGAAATAAACACAAACCACCCTGCGTGTCCCATTGAATACAGCTGAAAAAAACCTGGGGAGAATGCATGGAGGAGTTATTTGAAGACTCTAAAAGGTAAATCATACCAAGAAGACTGGGGAAGAAGACATGACAAGAATTCAAAATACTATTTAATCACTTTCCTACTCCCTGGCTTGGATTCAAGGCAGCCTAAACCTAGAAGTAGACACTGGGGCATAGCAGAAAAAACTCTATGGAAAGCTCTCTAGTTTAGGCTCAAGGAGTAGGAAAGGACTCAAAGAAGGGGAAAACCATTTTTTCCCCTGGATTCTCTTGTGTCCCAGCCCCTATATCATCCCAAGGTAGCAGTGGAGATCATGATGGTGGCAAGAATGTAAAGGTACCTAAAACTCCAAAGAAGGGGAAACTTTTTGTCCAGAGGAGCTGTGGCTCCAAGAGGATGGTACAAACTTCCATCAAGTTCTTTCTCCCTAACTTCTTGCAGCCCTTCTTCCTGCAGGCATAGTGGGGAGTATGTGGCAAAATATGGCCAAGAAGTCCCAGAATTTTGGATAAAGAACTAGAAAGGGAAGTCTCAGGGAACTGAAAGTACCGGGAGATCATAGAAATGGAGCAGTACAGGAAAATAACCATATAAAGCTGCTTGTGAACTTCCCATGTGTGGATCTGACCATAGGCTTTGAGAACTAAAGTAAGGATAAGACCGTTAGTCATGTCCCAGAATAGCCACTGTATGGCACACAGATCCAAAAAGCATTGTAAATGCTTTGAAAACCGAATTGATATTGGAACCCATAGAAAATTGTTTGGAACTTATAGCCTGATACAACTGGATAAGTTGCCTGCTAAACCGAAAATATCAAAATTCTCCACAGGATTTAAAGAAGACCAAGAGTCTCATAAGATGATATTCAAAATGTCTAGGATACAATCCAAAATTACCTGGCATATGAAGAACCAGGAAAATCTCAAATTCTAAGATAGCAATACTGAAAAGACACAGATGTTGAAAATATCAAAGACTTTAATCAGCTACTATGAAAGTACTCCAAGAGCTAAGGATGAACACTTGAAAATAATGGAAAGACAAAAAGTCTAGGCAAATTCTTATTAGCAAACAGAAGATATAAATAAGAACCCAAAGGAAATTTTAGAACTAAAAATACAGTAACAAATTTCTTTACAAAAATCACCAGATGGACTCTACAGCAAAATGGGGGTGAAAGAGGAAAGATCAGTGAATTTGATGGTACATAAATGGAAATTACCCAATTTGGACAACAAAGTGAAAACATTAAAAAAAAAATGAGTCCCAGAGATGTGTGGGACAATAATGAAACATCTAACATTTGGTCATTGGAGTTCCAGAAGGAGAAAAAAAAGAGTATGGTGTGAAAAAAAATATATCACGAAGTAGCAACCAAAAACTTTCCAAATTTAATAAAAAACACACCAATAGATTAAAAAAGTTAACTGAATTTCAAATAGGATAAAGCCCCCCAAATCCAAGCCTAGACCATTAATCAAACTCTGAAAACTAAAGATAAAAAAAATTCTGAAAAGAGACAGAGAAAATGATATATAATTATATGGGAACAATAATTTAAAAGAAGGCAGATTTATCATTAGAAATAAAGGGCTTCATAAGGAAAAAGAACATTTTTTTAAAAAGTGCTAAATGATAAAAACCTGTCAACCCAAAATTCTGTATCCAGGGAACATATACTTTTGAAACAAAGGTAAAATAAAGATATTCTCTGATGTAGGAAAGTGAATAGAGTGCACAGCCGGCAAACCTGATATAAAAGAACTGCTAAGGAAGACCTTCAGAAAGAAGGGTAAATGATATTAGAGAAAAATTTGAAATGTCATGAATGAAAGAGAACAAAAGAAATGATGTAGTATATATGACAACTACAATATAAAGGAGAGAAGGTAATAGGACCCATATGGACGTAAAGTTTGTACATTTTACTTGAAGTGGTGAAATACTTATTCTAAGTAAACTGTGAAAAGTATGTAAATTCTCATCTACAGAGCAACTACTAAAAATTCTATACAAAAAGATATAGTAAAAATGAAATAAACAAATGAAAATACAATACTAAAACATATTCAAATGATCCAAAATAAGGCACGAAAGGAGAAACAGAAGGACAAGAGGGAACAAACACAAAGCAAATAATACAATCGTAAACCTATATCCAACCATCAAAACTTACATTACATGTAAATGGTCTAAATGAAGCAATATAAGGGGATATAGATTGTTAGAAGAGATTTAAAAAAAACCAAGCCCCATTTATAGGGCTTTATTTCAAACACAATGTTATAGATAGGTTAAAAGTAAAAAAGTAAAAAGGAAAAAGATATACTATGTAAAGACTAATCAAAAGAAAGCTAGAGTAACTATTTTATATCAGACAAAGTAGACTCTAGAGCTAAGAAAATTACCAGAAATATAGAGAAACATTATATAGTAAGAGGGTCAATTCACCAAGAAGCCATAACAATCTATAAAAGAGTATGCATCTAACAACTGAGCTTCAAAATATGTAACCAACAGAACAGAAGTAGAGAAGAAAAATGCATGTGTACAGTGGGAGAATTCAATGCCCCTCTCACATTAACTGACAGGACAAGTTGACAGAAAATCACAAGGATATACACAAACTCATATTTGTATAACATTGCATCCAACAATAGAGGACTACACATTTTATTTATTTATTTATTTATTTATTTATTTATTTATTTAATTTATTTTTTTGACTTTTATTATTTTTTAAAGTTTATTTATTTTGAGACAGAGAGAAGGGCAATGAGGAGAGAGAGAATCCCAAGCAGGCTTTGCACTATCAGCGCAGATCTCCATATGGGGCTTGAACTCACAAATGATGAGATCATGACCTGAGCCAAAGTCAAGAGCTGGATGCTTAACTAACTGAACCACCCAGGTGTCCCTACACATTCTTTTTAAATGCACATAAAACACTCATGAAAACTGACCATATTTAAGATCGTATAACAAAACAAACTTAAAAAAAATAAAATCATACAAAGTATGTTCTCTGACCAAAATAAATTCAATAGCTATTAATAGCAGAAAGATGAGAAAATCTCCAAATACTGTGAGAACTGAGTACCGTGTTTCTAAAGAATCCATAACTCAAACAGAAAATGAAAAACAACACATCACAATTTGTGGGATGTATGTAAAGCAGTGCTTAAGGGGCAATTTATAGTATTAAATGCTTATAAAAAAGTTCTCAAATCAAAATTCTAAACTTCTGTGTTAAAAAATGGAAAAAGGAGCAAAGTAAGTCCAGAGCAAGCAGAGTGAAGGAATAAAGAGCAGAAATCAAAAAAATTAAAGACAAAAAAAAAAAAAAATAGAGAAAAACAATGAAAAAGAAAGCTAGTTCTTTGAAAAGATCAATAAAATGGATAAACCATTAGTATGAGTGACAAATAGAGGGAAGCCACAAACTACTAATAACAGGAATGAAAAGGGAGTATCGTTATAGAGCTAGAAGATATTCAAAAGATAGTAAGGGAATACTCTGAGTTCAAGGAGTAAACATTACAACATTTTGACTCTTAAAGAAGAGCTTATTCTTTTTATTTTTTAAAAGTGAAAGATTAAATTGCTATGGATCTCAATATAAGAATGTCAAAATGTCAATTTTTTTTATTTTTTTTTATTTTTTTTATTTTTTTATTTTATTTTTTTTGGATTTTTACCATTTTATTTTATTTTATTTTATTTTATTTTATTTTATTTTATTTTTTTTAATATATGAAATTTACTGTCAAATTGGTTTCCATACAACACCCAGTGCTCATTCCAAAAGGTGCCCTCCTCAATACCCATCACCCACCCCG